>NC_047147.1:25265320-25367820 GCF_009829125.3 Periophthalmus magnuspinnatus | reverse complement strand
AGCAATACATTTTTATAAAGAAAAATCTGCGGTCAAGCTAAGACAATTTATAAAGTGTCTTTGCCCAAAAAGAGACAGGACTGTCCTCATACACCAGGATATTTCGACTGGGACAACAGCTGTGAAGGCCCATCATATTGTGTTCGTGCCCCGTCCCTTTAAGAGTGTTTACGTTTGGAGAGTCCCGTGTGAAATTTACACAAAAGGGATTAAATAAATAGTCGGCACAACATAAGTTTATGATGCTGACGTCACATCTCACAGCTGTTTTGAACGGGTTGAAGAAAGAAATGATTTTAGAGCAATTTGCTTCACTTCACTTCTTTAACGTGTTTGGTGTCCAATTTCAGGACTGTATGGAGGAGATAAACCTGTTCAGTGAGAATAAAACTCATCTGAAGAAACTCGGGGAGCAGCTGATTTCGGCCAGTAACAAAACCAAAGAGGCCGAGGTCAATGAGAAACTGAAGGACGTCAACGACCGATGGCAACACCTGTTTGATCATATACAGGCCAGGTACCACGACACATGCTAATGCTAATGCTATCATACAACACACATCCATACATGCTAATGCTATCATACAACACACATCCATACATGCTAATGCTATCATACAACACACATCCATACATGCTAATGCTATCATACAACACACATCCATACATGCTAATGCTATCATACAACACACATCCATACATGCTAATGCTATCATACAGGCCAAATACTTGTGTTTTGTTAATATTCATTGGGAAAATTATTACAACCGTGGAACAAACATGAATCAACTGCTAAATGTGTTTTTTTAATAAAATAATTTGTGTTTTTGCTAAAATCAGCAAGTACATCCTTTGGAGTCTTTGAACTCAACATGTTTGGCAACAAGTTCAAAATATTTCAACTTAAGTAATTTCAAATAAGTCGACCATAGGCAATGTACCACACTTGTCCTGGTTTGGTCCTGGTTTGGTCCTGGTTTGGTCCTAGGTCTTGGTTTGGTCCTAGTTTGGTCCTAGGTCTTGGTTTGGTCCTAGTTTGGTCCTAGGTCTTGGTTTGGTCTCGTTTGGTCCTTGTTTGGTCCTGGTTTGATCCTGGTTTGATCCTGTTTTGGTCCTAGTTTGGTCCTAGTTTGGTCCTAGTTTGGTCCTGGTTTTGGTCCCATTTGGTCCTAGTTTGGTCTTGGTTTGGTCCCGTTTGGTCCTGGTTTGATCCTGGTTTGGTCCTGGTTTGGTCCTGGTTTGGTCCTAGTTTGGTCCTGGTTTTGGTCCCATTTGGTCCTAGTTTGGTCCTAGTTTGGTCCTGGTTTGGTCCTGGTTTGGTCCTAGTTTGGTCCTGGTTTTGGTCCCATTTGGTCCTAGTTTGGTCCTAGTTTGGTCCTGGTTTGGTCCTGGTTTGGTCCTAGTTTGGTCCTGGTTTTGGTCCCATTTGGTCCTAGTTTGGTCCTAGTTTGGTCCTGGTTTGGTCCTGGTTTGGTCCTAGTTTGGCCCTAGTTTGGTCCTTGTTTGGTCCTGGTTTTGGTCCCATTTGGTCCTAGTTTGGTCCTAGTTTGGTCCTGGTTTTGGTCCCATTTGGTCCTAGTTTGGTCTTGGTTTGGTCCCGTTTGGTCCTAGTTTGGTCCTTGTTTGGTCCTGGTTTTGGTCCCATTTGGTCCTAGTTTGGTCCTAGTTTGGTCCTGGTTTTGGTCCCATTTGGTCCTAGTTTGGTCCTAGTTTGGTCCTAGTTTGGTCCTAGTTTGGTCCTAGTTTGGTCCTACTTTGGTCCTGGTTTGGTCCTGGTTTGGTCCTGGTTTGGTCCTGGTTTGGTCCTAGTTTGGTCCTGGTTTTGGTCCCATTTGGTCCCATTTGGTCCTAGTTTGGTCCTAGTTTGGTCCTGGTTTGGTCCTGGTTTGGTCCTAGTTTGGCCCTAGTTTGGTCCTAGTTTGGTCCTGGTTTGGTCCTGGTTTGATCCTGTTTTGGTCCTAGTTTGGTCCTAGTTTGGTCCTAGTTTGGTCCTGGTTTGATCCTGTTTTGGTCCTAGTTTGGTCCTAGTTTGGTCCTAGTTTTGTCCTGGTCTGGTCCTGGTCTGGTCTCAGTTTAGTCTACTCCTGACATAGATTTGGTTTAGTCCTGGTTTAGTCCTGGTTTAGTCCTGGTTTAGTCCTGGTTTAGTCCTGGTTTAGTCCTGGTTTAGTCCTGATTTGTCCCAGTTTGGTCTGTTTTTTCTTGTGAGTGCTTGTAGTTTGAATATTGTGTTGAACATGTGTACTTCCCACGTGTGTTTCCAGATGTTACAGATGTGGATTAAACCGTCAGAATCTATAAATATAAAACCCTCTGTGTCACTCAGGGGGACAGAGCTGCAGATTAAACCCGTTGTGCCGCTGCTGCCATGAGATTACGCTGCAATATCTCCTCTATGAGAAATGTGAAATTACACTGTTGTGAAAGTGGATGTGTTTACAAAGTCAGAAAATAGAATTTAATTATCCATTAAGGTCGATTACATAATAACTCAACAGTGGAAAATGGACAACAAAATATACAGGATATTTCATGTAGCCGTAAAGGTACAGTTCTAGTTTGGTCTTGGTTTGGTCCTAGATTGGTCCTAGTTTGGTCTTGGTTTGGTCTTGGTTTGGTCTTGGTTTGGTCTTGGTTTGGTCTTGGTTTGGTCCTAGTTTGGTCCTAGTTTGGTCTTGGTTTGGTCATAGTTTGGTCTTGATTTGGTCTTGGTTTGGTCTTGGTTTGGTCTTGGTTTGGTCCTAGTTTGGTCCTAGTTTGGTCCTAGTTTGGTCTTGGTTTAGTCATAGTTTGGTCTTGATTTGGTCTTGGTTTGGTCTTGGTTTGGTCTTGGTTTGGTCCTAGTTTGGTCCTAGTTTGGTCCTAGTTTGGTCTTGGTTTAGTCATAGTTTGGTCTTGGTTTGGTCGTAGTTTGGTCGTAGTTTGGTTGTAGTTTGGTCTTGGTTTGGTTGTAGTTTGGTCCTAGTTTGGTCTTGGTTTGGTCCTTGGTCTTGTCTTTAACTTTATACTTTCTTGGAAGTACAAAATTAAAGCCGTACTTCGGAACATTCTTCATGGATACCATAATGTGGCAGATAAGAGTCAGGTTTGTGGAAATGCATGCTTGCTCACAGTAAGGACACATGTTTTCCAGTACTACTAAAAACATAAAAAATTATAATAATAAATAATAATAATAATGATAATGATGATAATAAGTATATTATAATAATAATATTATATTATTATTAAATATTATTATATATATTATTATTATTATATTTTGAATTTGCTAAAAATATTCCAACCACGGTAAATCTGTTGTTGTATCATTTGAGAAAAAAATCCTAACATGTGAGTTGATTGCGTTAGGATTCAGGAAGGGCATCTGGTCTAAAAACATAACAAACAAAATTAGCATTAGAATTCTTCACTTCACTTAAAATGGTGTCGTTGTCACTGTTGCTCACAGGCGTCCGTCAGGTCCATATCTGTAGCATAAGTGCTGTAGCGTCACTGTTGTGCCCTTCCTCTGTCACAGTTTACCCAGAGACGAAGCTTCTGAATCAGGGTTAATCCTGTTAGACTCCGGGCACGAGACTTAGGGCCGTGTGCAGGAGTGTGATCAGTGAGTCACCTGACCAAACTGCACGAGATACAAGGACTGATATTAGCCATAAAAAGACGATAAAAGTGAACTTGTTTATTGCCCTTCTGTCTGCAATCACTGGGTGTTTTTATCCTCCACAAACCAGGAAGTAAGGCTTACGAACTCAGAACATAAATGGAATGGGATGGAATTGGGTTTGCGTTAGGAAAGTTCCGTTTCATACGAATTACCTGCTCTGTTTTCACGATTTTAAGACAGTAAAAAACAGTTACAGCGCCTTTAAAGATCGACTCTGGTGAGCGTTAAACCATGTTACAATGTTGTTACTTCATCGAAAACACACCTGGAGTTGTGTTTTGTTTCATTCACACATGTTTGAGTGACCCTGTCTGTCTATATCTCCAAACCTGAAAATGCTCTGGTCCACCTCGTGATGTCATGAAGTGGTAGGTTTCAAGTTAAGCGGTCCGGTGTAATACGGGGGGGGGGGGGGCTTTAAATCCGACACGTTTATGCTTTTGGGCCACAGTGAAGAGCGAGGTTTGCTGCAGATGTGCGCGGAGTTAGCGTGTTAGCGTGCCGCGTGCTAGCCGCAGGTTAAAGTGTATTAGTAGATCAGTGGGCCTCACCTCCTGCAGGTTAATCCAGCGCGGTTCTGCAGCTCTCCAGTCTGAGCCCTCAGCCAATCACGAAGCAGAAACACAATCTGATTAGCGCTCCGAAGACACGTGCACTTTGTTTGTGACACTAATGAACAGACTTAGATTTTACACCGTCAGCTCAAGTAGAGTTTTTCAGCTAAGTCGGGGCAGGCGTGTCCAGACTGTGGCCCCCAGCTCTGTGCATAGACGCTAAGCTAACCACCGTGCTGTGTCTTAAAGCTAACTTTTATTAAACATGTAAAATATAAAGTAAACGACCTGTTCAAATGAAGTAAATTAAAGACTACCCGGTTGTTTTTTTAGAAGAAGCTGTAGAACACTTCAGTTTGTGGTGTTGTTTTGATGTTCGTTATGCCTCAAAATTAGCATTAG
This sequence comes from Periophthalmus magnuspinnatus, assembly GCF_009829125.3. Lineage (NCBI taxonomy): Eukaryota > Metazoa > Chordata > Actinopteri > Gobiiformes > Gobiidae > Periophthalmus > Periophthalmus magnuspinnatus. The sequence continues at coordinate 25,363,197 of NC_047147.1, read as the reverse complement.
CATTAGCATCGAGGCACAAACATGTCTCTTTCTAAACACAGAACTGTCTCCGGTGAAGTATTAATTTTATTTGTGTAGCGTTTTAACTTGTCAGTGACATCCACCTGGCGTGACTTGGACAAAACCTCACAGAGATACAGTTGGACAGGAAGTAGTGACGCTAACAGTGACGTGTGCAGAGCTAATCGGTCCAAATGATCAATCCGCTATCCCAACTCGTCCTTTCTACTGACTGAAGATAAACTAATCCTGACTTAAATTGTATCTTCTCGATCCGATTCCTCTTGATTTCCAAAAGATTGTGCCGATGACGACCTCGTGACTGCTACATGTTGCACTTTAGCGGTAGCATTCCTTGATAAAGTAAATGTCGACGTCCTCTGTCCAGCCTCCCGCTCCACATCACGTGAGTTCCAGAGTTCGCTGTTATCTCTGCTCCTCTTCCTCTGTGACATCAGCAGTTTACTCAAGCCCCTCTGGTCTATAGCTGACTCACACCCTGTTATGTTTGTAAGGTTTTTGTCCCTCTGTGCTCCTCATACTCTCCTCTCAGTCCTTTTTATCACGCCTGGATGTGGACTCTACATCCGGCATTAGCTCTGTTGACACTGTCCCGCTGACTCATTTATCTAAAACGTTGTTAACGCCATTCGGTTTCAGATTTTACAAAAAAAGTCTCACCTATTTTTCTCTAGTTAATTCATCTTTTAAAGGTTGAGGTTGCCAGGTACGTGATTTTCCCGCAGAGTTTGGCAGCTTTTTAAGAGCTGAGTGAGCAAAAAATATTGACCAGATAGATTTTCCATGTTGATTTTTGTATAATCCTGTTGAAAGTTTGGAATTTTGGTCATAAATCTTCATGGACAGCAGATATGACACTAGAGGTGTGTTACCTAGCAACCATAATGTAAACAAGGTATAAATGACACAATATTTATGATTAGCCTCAGGAAAATAAATGATAGCACCTTTATTTTTGTTAAATGTAGGTTTAAACTGTCAGAAAAATGCCTTCCTCGAACCTAAACTGTCTGTATTTTGGATGGAGTTTTCCGTGTTGATGACAAAGGGCAACGTCAGACATTTTCTGTTGGAGGAGCTAAGGGGGTGGTAAGACTTTTAACAATAGAGCGCACCCCCACCACCTACCACACATGTGTCAAACTCAAGGCCCGTGGGACAAATACATTTTTTTGATAATATCTTCAGAAAGTGGTGTCGTTATTCAACCACAAAGACGTGACTGTTGTGAGACAAAAGGACTTTAAACCATGAGATTAATACGACAAGTTTGTGGAGCCAATCCCAGACTAATAATGAGAAGATTCAACATTTGTGGAGCAGAAGTTTGGAGATTTATTTAAAAACAGTGAATCTCCCATAGAGTCGTACAGAGTTACACAGAGTTATACAGAGAGTTACAGAGAGTTACACAGTCGTAGCCGTGCAGAGCCGTGCAGAGCCGTACAGAGCCGTACAGAGCCCGCGCTCCACATGAGATTATCTGATTAAATTGTAAAACCTGAGTGGAGCCTTATTTGTCATGTTAAGTGTGAGTATCGCGGTGGATCCAGGATTAGTCCGGGTGAATCTGCTCCTCTTTTGTCCCGGGACTCGGGGGGTTGGCGGCCTCCTTCCCCCTGACACGAGTCTTTTGTCCCGGGGCGGCTGCGGCTCCTCCGGCTCTGATCACTGCTCTTTGTGTGAACGAGAGAGAGAAAAGCAGACGGCGCAGGTGCTTGTCTCTTTTCCTCTGTCTCTCTCTCTCCTCCTCCCGCTCTCCTCTTTGTCTTTTCTTTCCCTCTGCGGCTCTCCTTCTTTCTCTGCTTTTTTGCTTCTCTCTTTTCCCCCTCTCCTCCCTCCCCCTTTTCTCTTCCTCTCCATCTCTTTTTTCTCTTTCCCTCTCTTCTCCCTGCCTTCACTTCTCCCTCTTCCTCACTTTCTCTTTTCTTTTTTCGCTTGTCCCCATACTCTTTCTCTGTCTCTCCCTCTGTCACTCCTTCTCTCGTTTTCTTCCGCTGTCCCGTTCTCTTTCCCTCTTTCTCTCTATCCCCCTCTCTTTTCGAGTGGCAGTGGGAGAATAAGTGTAGACAAAAGAATAAATCTGTGTATTTAAATTTTGAGCCTGAGTTTGACATTTGACCCCACAGACTCGTTTGTGCTAATGAAGCTACCAACAACTAGCATGCTAATGTGCAATTCCTGTTTCTCGCACAATAAAATGCTTTATAATCAGACGCAGACAGCGAACAGTGGGCTTATTTTGACCTCCAGAGACACATTTTGCTCAAACACATGGGGAAAAATTCGGTACCGGACCTTTAACTACGAGTTGAATTTAAATTTAGTTTTTCCAGAAATAATTTGTATAAGTTCAAAGTTCACCGACGCCTGTGTTTTTCCGTAAACTAGGTCACAACGGACAAACATAAGCACGTCCTTTTTCCCCGACCAAAACAGTAATTTTCAGTTTTTATGGTCGACTCTTGGTTCAAAAATAGAGATTATCATTCCTCGGGTGTGAAATACGCCGCAAACTCACGCACAGCCCAATGCGCCGTTTAGTTTCACAAAGTTCAACGTCTTTTTGTCTTTTGCCCGATTTTAAACTTGGCGCTTTGTTTGTTTCACTGTATTTTGCACGCCCCTTTAAGACGTTACGCCATTCTAAATACGACTGAAGCGAACGCGCGGGTTTATAATGTCAAACTTTGCACGTATTTGTAAAAAGATCCACGTATCGATTAAACGGGGGAAATCTGTACTATAAACTTTTCGGACGGAGTTATTGCTTCGCCTGGAATGTCCCACAGTATGGCATTAAACTTATATATACTGTGTTGTATTAACTGAACCACAGACACTTTAATAATCTTGTCTCCGTAGATATAGATGTTTATTGCCGTACAGCTGAATATTCCAGAAAACATGATTCATATCTCCATGGAAACAAGAAGGTTTTATGTGGACACCAGGATCTTGTAAAGAAAAAAAAAAAAAATGTATTATGGCCTAGACGACCCAAAATCTGACTCCAGGTCCTCGGAGGTTATAGGTTTTCAGATTAATTCACGGTTGTTGTAAAATCCTGCGCCACTGCTGGTAAGTGCCGTTCAGCGCTAACCCGGCGATAGCAAAGTCGACACAAACTCGCGCTCACGTTTTAGCCGCTGATTGTTTGTCCCTGCTCCGCGCCGTTTCACATTTAAGTGTTTTTTTGCCGTTACAGGACTTCGTTAAATCGTTAAATCACCTCCTTCCATCCACCATCTGCCTCCATCATAAAGAAACGCCGCGCTTTGTTTAACCGCAGCAAACGCTTCACGGAAAAAACGAACGGCGTTTTATAGCCGCGCTTGTTTACCTTCTGTCCCGCCGCGCCTGCTCCTGTGTCCTCGGGGTTCTTACGTTCAAAATGGAAAATAAAACAGCAGATGTACTTCCTGCTGAGGTTTAATTATCGCAGAACCATAAAGACGTGTGCACCTGTGTTCTGTCTGCGTGTGCGGTGGACTGGGACGGGCGCGGCTTTGTTCTGCATCCTGATTGGCTGTTTGTTGGACTGTAGACCGTTGTGTTCTGCGTCCTGATTGGCTGTTGGACTGTAGACCGTTGTCCATCAGTCTCCTCCGTGCCGTGTCTCCTGTCCAGTACAGAATGTGTTCGGACAAATTTACATAAACGTTGGATCTCAGTGTGACTCTGAAGTGCTGTACGTTTGTTGGTTTAGTCCCGTAGAAACACGAGAGAAAGAGAGAGGGAACAGGAAAAGAGAAACGTGAGGGAGGGAGAGAGAAAGAGGGGAAATGGGAGAGAAAATAAGAGGAAGTGGGGAGATGATAAGAGAGAGAATGGAAAAGAGAAAGAGAGAGAGAGAGAGAAAAAGGAAGAGCAAAGGAGGGAGGGAGAGAGAGGAGGAGAGAACGAGAGAAACGGGGTAATACGATAAGAGAGAATGGGAGAGAGGGAAAGACAATGGGAGAGAGAGAGCGAGAAAGAAAGGGAGGGGGGAGAGAGAGAAAGGGGGAGAGCCAAGGGAGGGACGGGGAGAAAGGGGGAGAGCAAGGGAAAGGGGGAATACGAAAAGAGAGAGAGAAAAGGTGTGAAAAGGGAGGGAGGGAGAGTGAGAGACAATGAGAAAGTGAGAGAGAACGAGAGAGTAAGAAGGGAAGATAAGAGCGAGAGAACTGGAAAGAGAAAGGGAGGGAGGGAGGGAGAAAGAGAGAGAAGAAGGAGGGAAAGAGAAAGAGATATGGAGAGAAAAGGAAAAGAGTCGAAGGAGAGTGACAGAGGGAAGGGGGAGAGATGGAGATGGAGGTTTTGAAGGAGTGTGGAAAGAGAAAAAAGGGAGAGAGGGAGGAGAAAAGCATGAGAAACGGTGAAGGGGGGAGTCAGAGAGAGGAGAGAGGGAGAGAGAGGAGAGTGACAGAGGGAGAGAGGGGGCGGGACATAGAACACCAGCAACATGGAGTATCTTCCACATCAGCACCTGTTCCTCCAGGACCCGCGGCGGCAGCTCGAGCCCAGCGTGAGTGCCTCTGTCCTGGGTACAGCCTCGGTCGGGCCCCCCCCCCCCCCCCGCTCTGATATGGAGGGACACAGAAGGGACACAGGGGGAGAGACGGGGTAGAAAAGAAGGGAGGGAGGGACACAGAGCTAGCATTAGCCGCAGCGTGTGTGGGTATTTTGAGTGAGAGACAGAGCAGCGTGCAGCAGGGGAGGAGCGAGCGTCAGTGCAGCGTGTTTTGGTTTGCTTTGCTGTATTTTATATTCACAGCGAAACATGGCGGCGTCCGTGGCCACGAAGGGTGAACTCATGCACTCAAAGATTAGAACAACAGGCCAGGAATATTACAGTTTATTTCTTTTTATGAATGCAGGAAGTATTCAGATTCAAAAGACACATTTGATCATTTCCTTTATTGATACTTTACAGTGACGTCACGCTGGGGTAGACTGCATGCATGTGTTTGGGGGAATGTTCAGCGGTTACCATGGTGACCCAATGCACACATTAGCAAACACAGCCGGATACAGTAATGCTAGCTAGCTTGTGACTTTAATGCGATTTGAGAGGGGCTTGTTTAACAGCACAAATAATCTCATCTGTTGAAGTTTTAGTCATTTCTTTATTGTGTTAAAACAAACCTCAGTTTAAAGTCTAACTTGAGCAACAGCTTCAGACAGACCAGTGCCTTTAGTTAGCATTGACTGATACATGCTGTGGTAAAGATGAAACACGCTGGGAAGTATCTATCTGTGTTACTTTTTTTGGGGAGTTCCAGCATTTGCTAGTCTCCATGGAGATGATATTACTTTTACTAGAATGCATAATACTGCTTTAGTTATTTGCATTGCATTCATTTCCTAGAATACTGCATTAATCTCATACATGCAGCTTGCCTCTCCACAGATCTGACCTCCAACATGGCCTTAATGATAAAATACCCCATTGTTGGGTTTTTTTTTTTTTTTTTTTATACAACTATGAACTTTTAATTTCAAAGTAGAAGGTCTAAACGGGTTTGTAGATTTTTGCCGAGTGGAAATACAGGCTCATGATCCACACGTGAACCTCTACAAACTCAAACAAAGCTTTAGTGGAGGAGCGGTGCAGTTGTACAGGTCTTTAAACGTGTGGAGGAAGGGTGGAGATACAGGAGGAGCCACGCCCTCCTCATGGGAACACTGTCCACAGGCTGATTTTACTCTTTACATTTGAAAGGCCCAGATTACACTGTTTTCTGATCTATGTTCTAATGTTTCCTCATCACAAACAGACCTGGAGTTGTGTTTTGTTTCATTCACACGTTTAACGCACAAACTCTGCACATTTAGGCTGAGTTCTTCTCTCAAACAGAAAAAAAAACGCTCTGTTCCACCTTGTGATGTCATCGTGTGGCGATACAGGACGTGCTCCGCTGTGTTTTTAAACTCCACACACCTTCATTTCTAGAATCACTCGGATCATTTCAGCTCTGCAATTGCCAGTTTACTTAACAGAAGCTAAAAGGAGCTGTTAACTTGAAAACTACCACTTGATGACATCACAAGGTGGAACAGAGCGTTTTGAGGGATGAAGACGGACTAATAATAAAGTGTGACTCAAACATGTGAATGAAACAAAACACAACTCCAGGTCTGTTTTTCCGTTAATCTGACCAGTCATAACTAATCTAGATTTAAAAAAATATATAATCCAATTTATTTTCTACTTGTCAATCTTTGTCAAACAGAACCTGCTTGTTTCTATGGAGATCGGTTTCCCTGGAGACAAGCAGACATCAAAAGCTCCTCAGTGCGCTTTTAAAGAGTTTGTGTTTTTGTATTAGGGGGAGATCATCCAGCCTTAGATTGAATATTTTGTAAATTATGGACTCATTAAGTGAAATGAATAAAAATGTAAATATTTCTAAACTAAACCAGGCCACGTGCTGCCGCTTTAGAGCCGTGAGAACTGACCTCTGACCTCTTTTGGTGTACGTTCTGATAAGTGGAGCTCCTGGGCTGGGCCGTGTGTGTCTCTGCGGGGCTGTTGTATTGTTCTGTGTGTGTGAAGTGTGTCAGTGGAGCTGGAATGTGCCCGTCCCCTCGTGAGCCTCTGTCATCACACTCGTACAGAGCGTGTAGTCAACACTTTAAAAATAATAATAATAATCACACAATAGACAGTTTGAACATTTTGCGCTAAATACAAACCAATATGTGTCCTTACTGTAAGTGGGCTCGCTTCTCCGCAAACCTGGGCCTCCACCGGCTTGTCTTTAAAAGCCATACTGTGTAACATTGTTGGAAATTGGATGCATTGTAGGCACAGCAATAACATCTAAAGGGAGACAAACCAGAGAAAAGTCCACAAGTGATTTTATCATTTGAGACTTTGAACGACCAGCCCTGTGGTTCAATCACTACCTTTTTACTGCAGTAGTTAAAGTTCTAATAAGTACTTGGTTTGGTGAGGTAGTACCTGTGGTAAATATTTATCATGGTTTTACATCAGTTAAGTGAAAAAAAATCTGAAAAGAGCAAAAAATACAGGACGTAGCGCTGATTTGACTCAATCTACGTCACATGTGTCAAATGAAAGGCCCATGGGCCCAATGTGGCCCACCACATTATTTAATGTGGCCTGCGACAAGATAAATGAAAAGGTCTTAAAATATCAGTTTATCAGGAGATGTACAGTTACACAGACATTTTTTCATATCTATGCAAATTCTTAGGTAATATTTCTAACTTGAATAAGTAATAAATATAGAAATGGTTAAATTACATGATTAAAAAGTAGTTGCATTTATTTTACATTACTTTTGGTTACATTTAGTTACATTTATACTGTCTTAAAGTTACACCTGGCCCTTTGAGAGCGACCGTTTTGTTGATGTGGCCTCTGTGAAAATGAGTTTGACGCCCCTGGTCGATGTCATCATCACACAAGTTCACCGTTTGTGCTGCAGATTCGACCCCTTTTGTGACTTTTTCTCTCATGTGTTTAGTCTCCTGTGCACTTGTATTATCATGTGTAGTAAACGTGCGGATTCCTGCTTTTCTAAGCAGATGTGCTGTTGTGTTCTCAGGGTGTGTAAACTCAAGGAGACTCTGGTCACTGTGCAGCAGCTCGACAAGAACATGAGCAACCTGAAGACATGGCTCTCACGCATAGAGACCGAACTGTCCAAACCTGTGGTCTACAACGTCTGTCACAGCGAGGAGATCCAGAGGAGACTCAAAGAACAACAGGTGAGACGGAGGAGAGAGGGAGGAGAGAGGGAGGAGAGAGGGAGGGGAGAGGGAGGGGAGAGGAGAGGAGAAAAGGAGGAGAGGGGAGAGGAAGAGAGAGACCAAACTGTCCAAACCTGTGGTCTACAACGTCTGTCACAGCGAGGAGATTCAGAGGAGACTCAAAGAACAACAGGTGAGACGGAGGAGAGAGGGAGGAGAGAGGGAGGAGAGAGAGGAGGAGGGAGAGGAGGATGGGGGAAAGAGGGAGGAGGAGAGAGAGATCAAACTGTCGAAACTGTGGTCTATAATGTCTGCCACAGCGAGGAGATCTAGAGGAGACTCAAAAAACAACGGGTGAGACAGAAGAGAGAGAGAGGGAGGGAGGAGAGATGGGAGAGAGAGTGAGGAGAGAGACTGGGCCCACACATGACTCTATATGACACATAGAATAATATTAACTAGTAAGTAGTAGTATGATGTGATAAAAGTACACTTAAGTACGCTGAAGTACAGTTACTCAAGTCATGTAACTGACACAGTGTTTTGGACAGCCACAGACTGAACACTGCCCTCTAGTGGTCAGTGAGGATAAACCTATGGTGAGACTTTATGTGGTCACGGTCATTTAGATTAGATTAGTAAAATTAAGTGCATATTATAGATTGCAAATATACTCCAGAAGCAAACGTTTACTCTACATTAAACAGAGATGAGTTTATGGATTTCTTTTGCGCTAATGTAAACTAAAAAAGGAAACATTGTCTGTGTATTTTGTTTCTGTTTCCCACCTGAAATGCATAAAACACACATAAAAAATAAATATCTAGTGCATTTGGCCCAATTCTCAAAAAAATAAATAAAAATAGTGTGAAGCGGCTGGGATGAGAATCAGCTCCTCCAAATCCGAGGCCATGGTTCTCGACCGGAAAAAGGTGGTTTGCTCTCTCCGGGTGGGTGGTGAGTCTCTGCCCCAAGTGGAGGAGTTCAAGTATCTCGGGGTCTTGTTCACGAGTGAGGGAAGGATGGAGCGGGAGATTGACAGGCGGATCGGTGCAGCGTCTGCAGTGATGCGGTCGCTGTATCGGTCCGTTGTGGTAAAGAAGGAGCTGAGCCGGAAGGCGAAGCTCTCGATTTACCGGTCAATCTACGTTCCTACCCTCACCTATGGTCATGAGCTTTGGGTAATGCCCAAAAGGACAAGGTCGCAGATACAAGCGGCTGAAATGGGCTTCCTCCGCAGAGTGGCCGGGCGCACCCTTAGGGATAGGGTGAGGAGCTCGGTCACACGGGAGGAGCTCGGAGTAGAGACGCTGCTCCTACACGTTGAGAGGAACCAGCTGAGGTGGCTCGGGCATCTGCTCAGGATGCCTCCTGGACGCCTCCCTAGGGAGGTGTTCTGGGCATGTCCCACCGGGAGGAGGCCCCGGGGAAGACCCAGGACACGCTGGAGGGACTATGTCTCTCGGCTGGCCTGGGAACGCCTTGGGGTCCCACCGGAGGAGCTGGAGGACGTGTCCGGGGTGAGGGAAGTCTGGGAGTCCCTGCTTAGACTGCTGCCCCCGTGACCCGGCCCCGGATAAGCGGAAGAAAATGGATGGATGGATGGATAAATAAAAATAAAAATAAATTAATACAATATATATATATATGAAAAAAATTAAATAAATAAATAAAATTAATAAAATTAATAATAATAATAATAATAATAATAATAATAATAATAATAATAATAATAATAATAATAATAATAATAATAATAATAATAATAATCCATATCCACCACCACAGGTAAAATCTACTCAACATCACAGAGGAAGAGAAAGAGAAGAGAAAGCAAGAGAGAGAAAAAAAAAGAGAGAGAGCAGTGCTTTTAACGCCTTTGTCCATCTGTCGTCCTGCAGCGGAGAAAAAAAAAATCATGTTCTAACTGAAAAATAACTTTAAAAATCCGGTGTGGAGCGAGAGTGTGCAGGAAGAGAGAGAGAGAGCAGACTGTCAGATATGAGGGTAAAAGGAGAGAGGGAGGAGAGAGATAGAGGGGAAGAGCAGAGGAGGGGATGCAGTGAGAGAAAGGGGGAGATTTGAGAGAGGGAGAGACTAGAGAAAGTAGGAGAGAGTGAAGGGGAGAGGGGAGATGGGGAGGAAAGAGGAGAGAGAATGAGAAAGGGGACAGTTAGGAGGGAGATGGAGAAAGAGAAGAAAGGAGGGAGAGAGAGACTGAAAGAGAGAGAAACAGGGAGACAAAATGGGTGAAAGAGAGAGGGAGACAGATGTAGAGTGAGGGGGAAAAGAGGATGAGAGAAGAGTGAAGGGAAGTGGAAAAAAAGGAGAGACATAAGAGGAAATTTGGATTAGATGAGGGAAGGAGAGAGAGGAAGAGAGAAGGAAGGTAAAGAAAGGGTTAAGAGAGAGAGAGAGAATAGGAGGAGAGAGAAAGAGAGAGAAACAGAAGAAATGGAGGAAAGGAGGGTAAGAAGGAGGTCACTCTGTTAGACCAGTGCAGTCAAGTCCATTTAGAACATTTACTCACCGATACAAGATGTTTCCTTGGACACAGACGCAGGAGAGAAGGTTTTTAGATCAGAAAAAATATAAAACGAATGTGTTCAGTTTCTATTTTGTAAAGCTTAAATAAAATGTTCAATGAATCAAATCAGATATATGTTCTAAACTATCGTATTAAAATGACTAAAATTGCCACGATAAGTTTTCCATTGTGACCTTTGACTCCTGGGTTAGCCCTGATTTTCACTGCCTTAGCCATTTTAAATTCTATGTGGTTTAATCCTGGTTTAATCCTGGTTTAGACCTGGTTTAGTCCTGGTTTAGATCTACTTTAGACCTGCTTAAGTCCTTGTTTAGTCCTGGTTTAGTCTTAGTTTAGTCCTGGTTTAGTCCTGGTTTAGTCCTGGTTTAGTACTACTTTAGTCTTGGTTTAGTACTGGTTTTATTCCTGGTTTAGTCCTGGTTCAGTCCTGGTGTAGTCCTGGTTCAGTCCTGGTTCAGTCCTGGTTTAGTCCAGATTTAGTCTTAGTTTAGTCCTGGTTTAGTCCAGGTTTAGTCCTGGTTTAGTCCTGGTTTAGTCCTGGTGTAGTCCTGGTGTAGTCCAGGTTTAGTCCAGGTTTAGTCCAGGTTTAGTCCAGGTTTAGTCCAGGTTTTGTCCTAGTTTAGTCCTGGTTTAGTCCAGGTGTAGTCCAGGTTCAGTCCTGGTTTAGTCCAGGTTTAGTCCAGGTTTAGTCCAGGTTTAGTCCAGGTTTAGTCCTAGTTTAGTCCTGGTTTAGTCCAGGTGTAGTCCAGGTTCAGTCCTGGTTTAGTCCAGGTTTAGTCCTGGTTTAGTCCTGGTTTAGTCCTGGTGTAGTCCTGGTGTAGTCCTGGTTTAGTCCTGGTTCAGTCCTGGTTTAGTACTATTTTAGTCTTGGTTTAGTACTGGTTTTATTCCTGGTTTAGTCCAGGTTTAGTCCAGGTTTAGTCCTGGTTTAGCCCTGGTTTAGTCCTGGTTCAGTCCTGGTTTAGCCCTGGTTTAGTCCTGGTTCAGACCTGTTTCAGACCTGGTTTATTCCTGGTTTATTCCTGGTTTAGTCCAGGTTTAGTCCAGGTTTAGTCCAGTTTTAGTCCTGGTTTAGTCTTAGTTTAGATCACTCCAAACAGCAGGATACCAGTCGTATTATTTCGTATTATTTCATCTTTAGAGACTTGAACCTCCCATAGCGATTTAGACCAACCCTTTAGTTTATTATTTTTACGCCAAAATGAAAACAATTATTGAAACGAAAAACGCAGTTAAAATTCTCCAAAAGTTCAGGCTGCTCTGATCTGCAACTCAAACCAACTTCGTTTCTGTCAGATTTCAGACATTAGAAAATCCAGGATAAAAAAATATCAAAAATATAAAAATAAGAGATAGTTTTTGGAAGATGGAGGAGGAGATGGAGACGCGTGACAGACAGCAGCAGACAGACGACAAAGAGGGAAAAATATATCTGTAAAAATCTTTAGCGTCTACATTTACAAGAGGCTCTCAGAGTGGACTGAAGGAGGAGGATCCCGCCAAAGTAAAAGCCCCCAAAAACGAAACTGTACCACATCTGAGACAGTAATAGAGGAGTGTAATGGCCGATATGGACTTCACGTGTTGAAAACTACATTTGATGATTTTACCGTGTAATTTCAACAATTCCATCTTTCGCTTCACAAATTGTTACATTATTTTTGAGATGCCAGATATATTTCTTAGATTTCATATTGGTAGGACCTGCAGTACACTATAAACCAGTGTTTCCTAACCAGGGGTATCTGATTTTGAAAGTGAGGGGAAGTCATTCTCTGCATTTGACCCATCCTTCAGTGTCTCTGCATGACACAGACCAGCGCACAGACACCGTGGCCTCACTCTTGACTCTCTGTGACGTTTTATTTTATATTTTATTTCCGTGTGTTCTTCCAGGACCTTCAGCGTGACATAGACCAGCACACAGACAGCGTGGCCTCCGTCTTGACTCTGTGTGATGTTTTGCTTCACGACTCGGACGCCTGCTCCAGTGACGCTGAGAGCGACTCCTTCCAGCAGACCACGTCCAGCCTGGACCAGCGATGGAGGAACATATGCGCCATGTCTATGGAGAGGAGGATGAGGTAGGCTTATGTATAAGGCAGACAGGGGGCGCGGTTTCACCTGGCCTCTCCCCTCACCTGACCCCTCCTGTCTCCCCTCACCTGGCCCCTCCTGTCTCCCCTCACCTGGTCCCTCCTGTCTCCCCTCACCTGGTCCCTCCTGTCTCCCCTCACCTGGTCCCTCCTGTCTCCCCTCACCTGGTCCCTCCTGTCTCCCCTCACCTGGCCCCTCCTGTCTCCCCTCACCTGGTCCCTCCTGTCTCCCCTCACCTGGTCCCTCCTGTCTCCCCTCACCTGGCCCCTCCTGTCTCCCCTCACCTGGTCCCTCCTGTCTCCCCTCACCTGGCCCCTCCTGTCTCCCCTCACCTGTTCCCTCTCCTCACCTGGCCCCTCCTGTCTCCCCTCACCTGACCCCTCCTGTCTCCCCTCACCTGACCCCTCCACTCACCTGGCCCCTCACCTGGCCCCTCCCCTCACCTGGCCCCTCCTGTCTCTCCTCACCTGGCCCCTCCTGTCTCCCCTCACCTTGTCCCTCCTGTCTCCTCTCACCTGGTCCTTCCTGTCTCCCCTCACCTGACCCCTCCTGTCTCCCCTCACCTGGCCCCTCACCTCACCTGGCCCCTCCTGTCTCCCCTCACCTGGCCCCTCCTGTCTCCCCTCACCTGGCCCCTCACCTCACCTGGCCCCTCCTGTCTCCCCTCACCTGGCCCCTCACCTCACCTGGCCCCTCCTGTCTCCCTTCACCTGGCCCCTCCTGTCTCCCCTCACCTGGTCCCTCCTGTCTCCCTTCACCTGGCCCCTCCTGTCTCCCCTCACCTGGTCCCTCCTGTCTCCCTTCACCTGGCCCCTCCTGTCTCCCCTCACCTGGTCCCTCCTGTCTCCCCTCACCTGACCCCTCCCCTCACCTGGCCCCTCCCCTCACCTGGCCCCTCCAGGTTGACCAGTGTAATTACAGATCGTAGCTTTAAACAACTGTGACCTGTTGAGTTACAAAAATAAATGTTAATCCAGGTCTGAACCAGGTCTGAACCAGGTCTGAACCAGGTCTGAACCAGGTCTGAACCAGGTCTGAACCAGGTCTGAACCAGGTCTGAAACAGAAACAAATCTTCACAAATCTAAATCTATTGTGTCTCTTGTTTTAGGATTGAGGAGACGTCAAGACTGTGGTGTAAATTTTTGGATGATTATTCTCGGTTCGAGGACTGGCTCAAATCTGCAGAACTCACCGCAGCAAACCCCGAGTCTGAGAACGTCCTGTACACCTGCGCCAAGGAGGAGCTCAAGAAGTTTGAGGTGAATCATTTTATTAAAACAAACTCAAATCTGTGAGTGGGCTGGATTACAGATTATACAGTAGAATAATCTGCCTTCATCCAGAGACCAGCCCCTGACCCTGTGTCTGAGCGTGTCTGACCCACTTCTGAGCAGAGCTGGACTCTCACTGACACACAGATAATTCATGAGTCATCTGCAAAAGAGGAAATAAACTGTTTGTTGCTGTAAAAATGAAAGAAGTCAAAATCTTACGCTATTGCCTTAACTATTAGTAGAGGTGGAACAAGACCATAGACTCCGCTTTCCAAATAGGAAGTGATCAGGGGCCCGCTCCTGGCTCCACCCACTACGGCTCCAATTCACTTTACATTGAAAAATTGTCACTCCTCTCTCTGTAACTGCTGCAGTGAGCCTTTCATTTTGGTCTTAAAATGTTCGTATTAACCCGCTCTAAATGATCCTGGAGTTTTTTACTCTGCTGTTTTGTCTGTGATTCAAGACAGGAACATTAATAACAGACAAATCAGGCACCTTCTTTCCCTGAGGTTGTGATTGACAGTGTTGCAGCGTTAAGGGGCGTTACCTTCAACACTCTCGCTCCGGATTGGCTCTTTGGTTGCTATGATACTCACAGTCGGAATTCCAAATTGGGCTGACAAGAACAAAACAAGACGAGATTTTGACATTTTTCATAATACGTAAAATGCGTAGTTCAGTTGGCTTCACGTTTTTTTGACTTTTTGGAATGACAGCTTCTCAAGAAATGTAACTGACCATCACTTAACCCCCTTTTTTTTTGTCCAATCCAAATCTCAAAATTTTCCAAGATCATTACGCACAACCCCCGTGGCTATTCGGTCTCTTGAGATCTGTAGCACAAGATCTCGTACCGTCGCCAACCGTCTTCCATCCTCTCGTGTGCTTATTTCCCCGGCGTTTGTCTCTTTTGTGTCTTATATTCCACTGTGCTTATTTCCCAGGCGTTTCAGAGGCAGGTGCACGAGCGGTTGACCCAGTTGGAGCTGGTGAATAAACAGTACCGGCGTTTGGCCCGGGAGCAGCGCACGGACGCCGCCTGCAGGCTGAAGCTGATGGTGCAGGAGGGAAACCAGCGGTGGGACAGACTGCAGAAAAGAGTCTATGCCATCATCAGGAGGTTAAAGGTCAGTTGAACGAGGAATAATGGTATCATTTTCAAGTTTTTTTGCTACTCTCTACTGTCTCTTGTATTCTTACGCCTAGTTTGAAGTTATATTTACTTATTTACATACTTGATGACTCCAGATCTCTTCAAGTCTTAATCCTTAATATGTGGGTCACGTTTGTCTCTGAGCAGATGGGCTTTTTCTATATATAAAACTAGGCTTAATGAGAGCGGGGCTGATTGGTCCGGTTCAGAAAGGAGGCCTGTGATTGGCTGGATCTGACTGGTCGACCCCGGTGACCTCAGAGCTTTATGGCCGGAATATAAAGTCAGATTAAACAGTGGATGCGTATGAATGAGTGAATCTGCACATCTGGGCCTGACGCAGCTGCTCTGGGAGGCGACAGGTTACGTAAAAACAGGGGAAATTATCAAAAATGTTGCATAAAATGACTCAGTTCTGGTGGATATTTAAAGCGATTTGATAAAAAAATGCGTTATAGCTTTTATGTTTAAAGCCACAGTAATGTTTTAGCTCCAAATAAGTTAGTAGTAAATAAGTTAGGTAGCGTTTATTTAAATAAAAACATGACTGACTGCGAGTGCGCTTGCATTTCCACAAACCTGACTCTATGACAGTAACTTTAAGCTATTTTATTTGAAGTTGTAATACTGTTCCCTGATGAAAAATGTAATTATGTTGTCATCGGTGTTTTATAAGTCTCCACTAAGATGCTTCTCGAGTTTGCAGCGAGCGGTTTTTGCTTACAAATGTAACTGTGGTTCTATGAAATCAGCACAGACGACAATTCACATGCCAAAAATGATATGTATCTTTTGAAATGTTGTATTTTTTTCAGACTTTTTAAGCATTTTTGTGTGTCTGTGCAGCACTTTACGTCTCAGAGGGAGGAGTTCGAGGGCACGCGGGAGGGCATTTTGGTTTGGCTCACGGAGATGGACCTGCAGTTGACCAACGTGGAGCACTTTTCCGAGAGCGACGTGCAAGACAAGATGAGACAGCTCAACGTAAGAACCAGTATATTTATACGGTGGCCCCTCATTTATCGTGGGGGGTTACGTTCTAAAAATAACCTGCGATAAGCGAAATCTGCAAAGTCTTTACCTTTATTTTTTACAATTATTATATGTTTTTGTCTGTAAAACCCCTCACCACACACTTTATACACTTTCCTCACACAGGCGTTAACATTTTCTCACATTTCTCTCTTGTTTAATTCATTAACATTGACTCTCGTGTATTCCGCTGTTTCTCTGACTGCGAGGGACCACTGTAGTTTATTATTTCTGTTGATCTGGTGCTAAAGCAGAACTAGAACGATGAGAAGACATTATTCCAGCTTTTGTTTCATGTTAATACGCCAATTTGTGAGTTTTGAACATTTCTTTCTAAAACACTAAATATCCCATTGAGTTATATTATTACGTACTCTTCATCTGAAATTATGACTGAAATTATTAGACAGAGCAGTGCCTACAGTTAGCATCACACTCCCAGAAAACGTCGATGACATCAGCTGCAAAGTATGAATAATAACATAAAGTTTGACACGTGTGATGTGAACGTTTGCCTTGTGCTCAGGTGTTCCAGCAGGAGATCATGCTGAACACTAATGCCATCGACGCCCTGATCGTGTTTGGAGAGACTCTGATCCAGAAGAGCTCTCCTGAGGATGCGGCGCTGATGGAGGAGGAGCTGGAGGAGATGCACTCGTACTGTCAGGAGGTCTTTGGGAGAGTGGCCCGGTTCCACCACAGGCTCGTGCACAGGAGGCCGGTCAGTATTTAGCAATAAGACATGGGGAGTACTGAAAAAATATTGAAAATCTGTTACTGATCAGTACTAAAATGAATACGTTCGGACTACTGAGCGCACCTGAATATGAGCAGCACCAGCTAAATTTGAAAAGAAAATATATTTTGTACATATATAAGCCGCACTTGAATATACGTATGTTACAAATATGTTGTAACGTAAGATATTTACACAGAAATACAGTACGCTGACTTTTTTTTTAGTTTTAATTTAAGACACCTTTCAACCTGTGCCTGAGAATCGGCAGCATGGCACCAACACGCCATCAACACGGGATCAACATGCCATCAACATGGGATCAACATACCTGCATATTTAGGAAATAAAACAGCACCAATACAGGCCACCTGCTTTTATTTCCTCTGTCGTCTTTTTCACTGACTAAGTTCTTTCCGCTGCCGCCTCCAACATCGCACCATCAATTCACCGATGCCAAGTGTGCATGCAGTGACTCTATTTCCTTCTTTGATGCTGAGCTTACGTGCAGTGGCTCTATTTCCTTCTTTGATGCTGAGCTTACGTGCAGTGGCTCTATTTCCTTCTTTGATGCTGAGCTTACGTGCAGTGGCTCTATTTCCTTCTTTGATGCTGAGCTCACGTGCAGTGGCTCTATTTCCTTCTTTGATCCATTGCCTTTATCTTAAAAGCTGCATCATTTGTATTTCTTGGTGTGTTTTCCATGTTGAGTGTGAAAACTAGCGTATTCTTCAGTGCATAATCTTTCCCCATGTCTGTCTCACCTTTGCATTTACTGTTAGAGAGCGCCCCCTGGTGGCCATTAGCCAGTAAAAATCTATAAATTAGCTGCACTGTTGTTTTGCCCACAAAGTTCAAAGTTCAAAAGTAGCGGCTTATAGTCCGAAATTTACGGTAGATGCTAATTTTAGCAAGTATTGATACTGTAAAAAAAACCATGTAATTTTGAGCTTTAAAACTAGTATAAGGCTCATTACACTGTATTATTAAAACTGTTCTTTCTTCATCATGGTATT
Organism: Periophthalmus magnuspinnatus; assembly: GCF_009829125.3. NCBI lineage: Eukaryota > Metazoa > Chordata > Actinopteri > Gobiiformes > Gobiidae > Periophthalmus > Periophthalmus magnuspinnatus. Next base: position 25,345,614 of record NC_047147.1, on the reverse strand, counting down.
GTAATCGATACCGAGTATGGAGTCAATTCCTTAGTGTTGAAATTTTATTTAAAATTTTAATATCATGACAATACTAACAAACATATGGAATTTAAACTAAGGCTGTTAATAAAAACAAACAAATAAAGTGTGCTAAAACTAGATAATCCTTTGAGCAAGTATCAGTTCAGGAAAAACACAAAACAAAACTGTTCTGAACTAAAATAAGACAAAATGATAATATTAGAGAAGTTACTGTTATTTTGTCTTTACTTTCTATTTTAAAGAGGATTTTTATTTTACCAGTTTTGATAGCACCAATGTTCTTTTGTTTTGAGTTTGAAATTTTACAATATGTCAAATTCAATTCAACAGTCGCGTCGCTTCACAAAACTGTTAATTCAACCAACAGAAAGTTAGAAAATCAAACAGTGAAATGTTTTTTAAGGACTTAGTCTGAATTGTTCCAGATCTTGGACGACTTCTCTGACTCAGACTTGGACAGCGCTCCAGACCTGAGCCGTGGACTGTCCTGGACCGAGACGAAGAGGAAGAGGAGGAGAAAGAGAGCGGAGGGGGCGGGCTCGCACCTGGAGGGGGCGGAGCCTCAGTGTCACCTCTTAGCTCCGCCCCTGGAGCGTTCCGGGCGGGAGACTCCGGTCAGCGTGGACTCGATCCCTCTGGAGTGGGATCACACTGTGGACGTGGGCGGATCCTCTTCCCACGAGGATGATGATGACGCCACCTTCTTCAGCGCTCTGTCAGGTACGGATGATAGAAAGTGCAAGGGTTTTTTTTTTTAAATATTTTCTGTAATTCTGACTCGGTTTGGTTCAGTTAAGTGACGAAAAGTACGAAATCCTAGAAATAACGCTGAGTTCTAAAACGTCACCGACAACAAAAATTATATCCAAACTTTCTATCAATTGAAATTCAAATTTAAGGCGTGTACAGTCCAGAATTTGAGCCAAAACTGTCTTGCTATCCAGGTATAAGCAGCTCTTGAGGTCAAAATAAGCCCGTTTTAATCATCCACACACCCAGAAGTGAGCTGTTAGCATGCTAGTTGTTGTTTCCTGGCCTCTGAGTTCTGTACAGAGCTTATAAACTCATTGCGGTGAACTGAGTTTGCTAGGAACGTTTTTAGGAACCGGTTCTGTTTTCACTTTGACCGTTATAAATCCGCAAAGTATCAGCTTTATTTTTTACGATTATTCTCCATGTTTTTGTCTGTAAAAACCCCTCACCACACACTTTATACACTTTTCTCACACAGGCGTTAACATTTTCAACATTTTCTCACACGTTTCACACTGTAAAAATGAACGTCTATACGAGCTAAAACGACTTGAATCTGAATATTTATCTCAGTATTTGAAAAAATCTGCGAGTCAGCTTTATTTTTTTACAGTTATTCTCTATGTTTTTGTCTGTAAAAACCCCTCACCACACACTTTATACACTTTTCTCACACAGGCGTTAACATTTTCTCACATTTCTCTCTTGTTTAAACTCTCTCAAAGTTCAAACCTTCGTAGATTTTTTAAAATAAGTACAGTATTATGCAACGAAACCAAACATCAAGACCCAAACATTTGTGTGAGAAATAAAAAATATAAATGTTTTCCTATACTGTACACAGCTTTTAGAAATACTGTAACACATTTAATCGTAATGATCAAACTACGAGGTTGGACACGTAAGAAATGATTAATAGCGACTCACAGTTCTTCTGACCCCGCCTCTTCGCCGTCGTGTTAACCTTCGCTTGCCTCCTTCCAGATATCCAGGTGACGGAGAGCTCTGAGTCGTTTTACAGAGCCACAGTGAGGGCAGTGAACGCAGCACAGGGTAAACTACTGCTGCATGAGTCTGCTGTTTGAACCTCACGTGAACCAAACGCACTTCAACACATCTCTTAAACCTGCACTATGTAACATTTTTTGCCGTCCGGTTTGCCATCTCCGCGGACATTTTATCCCGTCGCTTGGAATGTCCCACGGTATGACGCTAAACGTATCTGTCTGACATATTTTTTTTAGGTATTTTTAAAGGCTAACACGTTAAAAAAATAGCTTGAAAACAGCTCGTCTGGTAGTATCACCTGCTTACCTTTACGTATTATATTTTTAATGCCATACTGTGGGACATTCTATCTAGATAAAGCGATGACATCTCCACAGAGACGAGCTTGACCAGAAAGGTTACACAGTGCACCTTTAACTTCACTAAAAACTCACCTGACCGCCATCACGATCATGTACGATTTTCACTTTAACATCATTATTTATACTCGACACTCGTTACCATGACAACTGTAGATAAAGTGAAAGATGTGCACCATTTTTTTTTTTTTTGCATGAAGTTGACGTGAATTTTGTGTTTTAATTTTGCATGTTTTTACCGTAATTTCTGTCACGCACGTCGCAGCGGACGGAGAACACGGCTCGGGTGGACCAACTTACTGCTCTCGTTTTAAACCTGTCCTTCAAACAATCCCATTCTTATTTTTAATCTTCATTTTTCTTGTGTTTTTAGTGAAATCCATAAACGAGCGACCGAGCTGGCTCCAGGACGAGTCTCTGAAACGTCAAATGCTCCAATGCCTGAACCCGTCTCACTGCGACAGCGCCCCCTATCAGCAACAACACGGATATGTAAGGACAACGCTAATAATACAGCTGCTAAACGTCCCCTCATCCTGTGTAAAAGCTGCTAACTCCGTTTAGACCTCGACAAAGCTGAAATGTGTGGGATTCGTGGGTTTGTTTGAAGTTTAGATTTCAGTTTTCTTGCAAATAAGTTCAGCTTTTTAATTCATTTGAAAGAGACATTCAACTCGGTGTTTTTTTTTTTTTTTTTTTTTTAAAAAGTTCAAAATATTCAAAATTTATTCAGTGTTATCTTCATTTTAGATGTGAAAAAGTATTTGCGCCTCCCAGTGTTTTATTTTCCGTGGAAACCAGGTCCAAATGGCTCTTTGAGTGTTCAAGTTTGCTACAGAGTGAGTCAGTGTATATAATGTAAAGCTGGAGTCTCAAATGGGGTCTAGTGTGGGATTATCATGTTGCGTGTAGAAGGTTCCGCCAAATCAGTAAACCCCAAACACACGTGTCACTCGCGCTGTGTCCTCCCGTCACAAAAGACTCAACAAATAACGATATATATCCATAAAATCCACAAGAATTGGCATATTTCCTCATGTATGTTGAAAACAGCGATGACTTTTGAGAAGATTTTAACAAAGCTTTTTTTTTGTGGAATACCTGATGCGTCCCAGCCTCACCCAGACTCCCCCAGATAACTTGAGTTTGAGACCCCTAAGTAAAGTGTATTATTATTATTATTATTATTATTATTATTATTATTATTATTCTAAAGTATTATTATTGGTCTCCAGGTGAAGCTGATGTCTGAATGCAGCGGCAACATCGACCGAGTGAACCAGGTCAAACTGATCCTGAACGACGAAGAGGAGCTCAGTGACAGCGGACTCACTCACAGCAGCACGGACGGGCACTATAACACAGGTACAAGCCCCTCACTCACAGCAGACAGACGCTATAACACAGGTACAAGCCCCTCACTCACAGCAGACAGACACTATAACACAGGTACAAGCCCCTCACTCACAGCAGCAGAGACAGACGCTATAACACAGGTACAAGCCCCTCACTCACAGCAGACAGACACTATAACACAGGTACAAGCCCCTCACTCACAGCAGACAGACACTATAACACAGGTACAAGCCCCTCACTCACAGCAGAGACAGACGCTATAACACAGGTACAAGCCCCTCACTCACAGCAGAGACAGACACTATAACACAGGTACAAGCCCCTCACTCACAGCAGAGACAGACAGACACTATAACACAGGTACAAGCCCCTCACTCACAGCAGACAGACGCTATAACACAGGCACAAGCCCCTCACTCACAGCAGACAGACGCTATAACACAGGTACAAGCCCCTCACTCACAGCAGACAGACGCTATAACACAGGTACAAGCCCCTCACTCACAGCAGACAGACGCTATAACACAGGTACAAGCCCCTCACTCACAGCAGACAGACGCTATAACACAGGTACAAGCCCCTCACTCACAGCAGACAGACACTATAACACAGGTACAAGCCCCTCACTCACAGCAGCAGAGACAGACGCTATAACACAGGTACAAGCCCCTCACTCACAGCAGACAGACACTATAACACAGGTACAAGCCCCTCACTCACAGCAGACAGACACTATAACACAGGTACAAGCCCCTCACTCACAGCAGACAGACACTATAACACAGGTACAAGCCCCTCACTCACAGCAGAGACAGACGCTATAACACAGGTACAAGCCCCTCACTCACAGCAGACAGACGCTATAACACAGGTACAAGCCCCTCACTCACAGCAGACAGAGACAGACGCTATAACACAGGTATAAGCCCCTCACTCACAGCAGCAGAGACAGACGCTATAACACAGGTACAAGCCCCTCACTCACAGCAGCAGAGACAGACGCTATAACACAGGTACAAGCCCCTCACTCACAGCAGCAGAGACAGACGCTATAACACAGGCACAAGCCCCTCACTCACAGCAGCAGAGACAGACGCTATAACACAGGTATAAGCCCCTCACTCACAGTACGAACAGGCAATAAAAGCAATAAAAAACATATTTATTAATTGTAAAATAAAGATAAGTTGAATGTCATTTTGTGGAGTATCCCCCCCCCCCTCCAGCAGAAAGTTACACAGTGCTTCTTTAAGATAAAATATGTGAATGGAAAACTAGCATGTGAATAGCTCCTGTTCGTGCAGCTACAGTGCTCAGGCTGATGTGTTTGTATTGTGATTTTAACATCTTTCTTATTCTGTCAAGCACTTTGTCTCTGTCCAATAACATAAAATCGTGTCTATAATGTGTTTGTAGATATAAATTCGAGCTGTGTTTTCACGTTTCATGACTGTAGGTGCTGCAAAGGTGTATTAACCCTTTTCATTCCCTCTGTGTTTCCCTCAGGAGTGATCGAGCGCTGGGAGCTGCTTCAGGCCCAGTCACATCGCGCGGACGTCTCGCCGGATCCGCAGCAGTGGCACAAGCTGACCTCTGACCTCTGTGATGTCACGTCCTGGTTGGGCAGAGCGTTACCGGAGCTGGACCAACTGCAGCAGCTCTGCCCCTGCTCCAGCCTCAAAGACCTGCAGGACAACATCTGTAAACTCAAGGTACGTTAAGATCTGAAAGAAATGGGACGGTAGTGATCAGTGTAGACTTTGAATGTTCTTCCTGTGTTTGGGTGGAGTTTATCAGTATAAAACATCAAAACTGAGTGATCTTTGTGTGAAAAAGATGTGAAGAATCAGGATATAAGCCACGAAAAACAGCGGAAATGAGGTGTTTTTTTGACCATTAGGTTTAGGTAGGGCAGAAATGAGAGTGAAGAGTGGGGAGAGACAATCAGCAAAGTGTTGGAAACTGGAACTGACTTAATTTCATTTGCAATTGAGATTATGTTTGCAGTGTTTAGTTTTCAATGTAGGATTCTGTTCAAAGTTCACGCTGTAAACGACTCTCATTTGAAATAAATTACTGATTTTTTTTATTTTTTTTTACCTAAATATTCTGCATACTAAAAGGTAAACTGACTAGCTGTAAGGGGACTTTAAATTAAATTAAATAAATAAATAAAAAAAAATTAAAAATAAATAAAAATTAATAAAAATAAATAAATAAAATAAAATAAAATAAAATAAAATAAAATAAAATAAAATAAAATAAAATAAAATAAAATGTATGTAAGTATTGGTGTATGGGGGAATCTTATTTTTGTTGTCTTGATTTTGTTACTATATAAATAATAAAAAATATATCACAAAAAATGAAATAAGACTCAAATCTGAACTTTAATCTAATCCAAGAACCCCGTGCATTTGAGAACATGTTTGTCAAAGTCTAATCTCACAGCTACAAGATTCTTCTATAAAAAATACACAACATTAACTTCTCCTCTGTGTGTGCAGGAGACGCAGAGGCTGTTTTGCAGTTATAAATGCCTCATGATCTCAGTGAACCTGGGCGTTCGACAGCTCCTCCACGCCTCCTCCTCTGACCCCCAGAACCTCCAGGAGATCCAGGAGGCGGTGGACTCGGCCAACCACAGCTGGACCCAGGCCTGCTCCTCTCTGCAGGGCTGGGAGCTCCGACTGCACCAGGGTCTCTGCAAGTGCCAGGTGTGTGTCAGACGCCGTCCCGTCCCTCTGTATCGGATGCCCTCCCTGTATTTCAGATGTTTTATAGATATTTCTGTGTCTCTCTTCAGGAGCTCCACGAGTCCCTCCACTCTCTGCTGCTGTGGCTGTCTCAGTGTGAGGGCAGACTGTACTCAGTGAACCTCAGAGACCAGAGTGTGTCCAGAGAGCTGCTCCTACGGCACAGGGACACGCTCCAGGTGAGAGGAGGCTTGTGTCGTGTCATGGCTCTATGGAGTGGTGTATTTATTCACAGCAGCCACAGCACAAGACAGTATAAATCAGCCAGTAAGAAACATTTTTATACAGCGCTTTTCCACCTACAAGGCACTCGAAGCAATTTACAGCAAGGAACCACTCACACATTCACAAATATGCATCTCAAAACATATTCGAAGCGGAGGGCCACAAACCAGTGATCAGTGCAGTGCGGTACTTTAAAAACAGCTTTGACTGAGCCGCTGTGTATTAATTAGACTCAAAACACATTCATTTTAGGTCTGTACCACACTGCAATTTGATGTTTGAGGTTATAGTGGTAGAAATAGTTTAATTTGCTGTTAAAAGTACTGCTTATGATCAATTGGGCCGGTTCAGCAGGAGGCTTGAGGGCCAATTAAAACTGGTCTGAGGGCCGCATTTGGCCCCCGGGCCTTAGTTTGGACACCGCTGGTTTACATAGACACTGGGGGCGAGATGGGTCAAGTGTCTCTCCCAAGGAAACAACATCAGAATTCACCTTTGGGAGCGAGTTAATCTCACTGCCAAACTTTGATGTTTATGTTGAGAGCAGGATTCAACCCACCAGCGTTTGTCTACCTTTAATGTTGTGTTATTTTTGTCTTCTAAGTTAACGTAACTGCCAGTGCTATTTATTTATTTCAACATTTTCAGAAAGGTCATTATAGATTTGGATTTGTTTATTTAAAAAAAAGACAGTGCACAGTCTTCAAATTAAACATTTTCGGTAATATTCAATACCAAACAATTAATATTTTTCAACTAAAGTCATTTTTATCCGTGGTTGTACCCAGATGGCTGTACTCTGCTGGTCTCTTACATTGGGTTTAACCTGTGTCTCCCTCTCTCTTTCTCCCACTCTCTGTCCATCCTTCTGTCTCTCTCTTCCTCTTCTCTCGCTCTCCTTCGCTCTATAGTCTCTTCAGGAGGACCTACGTAGCCGTGAGGGACAGGTCTCCTCTCTGCAGACTCTGTCCTGTGAGCTCTTGGTGGATCTCAGCTCTGAGGAGGGGTTAGAGGCCAGAGAGAAGGTCCACGTGATCCACAACAAACTCACACTTTTGCTGAGACAAGTGCAGAATGACACCAACACACTCAACGCTCGACTGGTACGACTCCACTAATGCTCTCAATTTTAAACTGTGGAATAACGTTGTGTTATTTTGCATGGGGCTGCTAATCTTGACTGTAAATATGTTCTAAAGGGATGACAGGACATTTTTAAAGCCTCCAGAGAATCAGTGCAGTGTTGATTTGTTGCTCACGTGAATTTGAACATTTTACACAAATCAGCCGAGCAAAAGAAAATAAAATCTGTCGACTGGAGTGCTCATCCGAGCTTCTTCAGTTCTGCTCAGATTACTGATGGACACTACGGCTGGGTATCATTAAGAAATTGCCGATACGATACATACCTCGATACACAGCCCGCGATAAGATACGTATCTCGATATAGCGCACTGTCGATTCGATACGATATATTTCGATTCGATATGATTCAGTGAAAAATACAGTCTTTTGGGACACTTAATGATCAACCCCATTTTCACAGAAAATTAACATAAATTTTATTTCTTTTTTTAATTATTATTTTCAATTTATTGAAGATGAATGAACAGAACAGTGCATTTTGTTTTATGCATTTTACCAACTAGAAAAACACATCAGACTGTTCCATTGTCCAGTGTTACTCATCCAGAGCTTATATGAGCTCCACATTTACATGTCACAGGGACATGTGCAGTTTAACAGCTCTGAACGATCACAACAGATCTACTAAAACAACTGACACTAAAAGTCTTTGTTTAAACCAAAGTTAATATGAAATAAACCTATTTTAATCATTAAAACAGTGAATCAAATGTCAAATGTTCTGCATAAACCTGTTTCTTTCCTCTAAGTAGAGTCACCACCTGCTGAAATTGCAGTTTGTCATTTTTGCAAAATGATAGAGACTATACAACCTACAAAATAAACACTGCTCAATTATCCACAGACGGGTGAATAAAATATATTTCCTCATGTGTGGCCTGGTCTTCTTTCAGGAGAGGTCCAGTTTGTTGGACTCAGACAGCACTGAACCACTGTCCCACTCCACTCCTGTCAGCACACACAAGGTACAGAGCACAACGCTCTCATGTTCAATCATCCATAAGAATTAAAGTTAATGTAACAGTTTGTCAAATGTTTAGGAAGGGCCCAGACTCCGAGCTGCAGAGGAACAACCAGCCACCAGGAGGTAAACTACAAACAGCTATTATTTTTATTTTTATTTTTATTTTTATTTTTATTTATTTATTTATTTTTTGATGGATTAATTAATTTATTTTTTGAAATAAATAATGTATGAATGTGTGAATGAAACAAAACACAACTCAGGTCTGTTTTTGAGGAGGTAACAAGCCCATCTATAACTATAACTATTGTTTCCTCCACATTCCAGGGCCCAGCACAGAGACGCCTCCTCCCCACATCGGCCCTTCCTCCGGCGGGTGCTCCGGGCGGCCTTCCCCCTCCACCTGCTTCTCCTCCTTGTCCTGGTCCTGGCCTGTTTAGTCCCACTGTCAGAGGACCAATACAACAACTGTGCTCTGTCCAATAACTTCGCCCGCTCCTTCTACCCCATGCTACGCTACACCAACGGACCCCCACCCACGTGATCTACAGCCAAGTGACCCCCACCCACATGAGGACGGCACCTAAGGGACCCCCAACTGCATAATCTACACCAAACACACACTTTTCGAGAGCAAAAAGACCCCCATCATCCTACAGACTTCCACTGAAATAAAGACAGCACCTAAAGGACACCCCCACCCGTGTAAAGACAGCACCCCTCAGACGCCACAAACATATGAAACCAGCACCCAAGGGACTCCCGAAGGACACCCACCCAAATAATTTAAAGTAAACCTTAAGGACCATCGCCCAACTGATCCCCACCCATGTAAGGACAGCACCCAAGGGACCCCCACCCACGGAAATACAGACGATAGGGATGTAACAATAACCGAAAGATATTGTATTGCCAAAAGTATCACAACAATATATCGAATTACGTGTTCCTCTTGGATGCAGTTAAAAAAAACCCAAAAAAACCCAAAAAACACATAGGGAACTATATAGACCATGATCCTTTGCTCCACTTCAGAGCAGACTAAATGTTATTAAGCACTTTTAAATCTTGATTTTGTGGATTTTGGCTGTAATTATAACACCAAAGATTCTATTCTGTTAGCTTCTCTCAAATATAGTGATACGTATCGTGGCATTTGGACACTGTTACATCCCTGACAAACACTAGCCTATATTTACACGTGTACGCTAGGTCTGATCCACAGCAAAAGACGAAATTAAATCTGTCGACCGAAAAACAGGCCTTCAATAGATCTAAGAGAGCGAAGAAAAAGGACAACAGGGAATCTGAGCCTAAAGGAAAGGTGTAGCTTCAGAGAATTTTCAGACAGTGTGAGATTCCAGTCACTACACTTTAAGACAAAAACTGCTTCACCCAAAGGACAAAACCCTGAGACATAAACAAAGTAATGTGGTCTACTCCATTCAGTGCAGTGAAGAGTGCAGTGAGCGTTACATTGGAGAAACTAAACAGCAGCTCCATAAAAGAATGAACCAACACCGTCGAGAGAGCAGCTCAGGACCCCAGTCTGCTGTGCATCTCCATCTCAAAGACACTGACCACTCCTTTGGAAATAGTGAGGTTCAGATCTTAACCAGAGAAAAGAAATGGTTTGAGAAGGGAGTTTTGGGTCTATCCTCAGATCCAAAACAAAGAGAACAATCGCAGGGTCGTTTAAGGCTGAATAGGTTTGTTTAAGATGAAACTGGAGACAATAGATGTTTACAGTTTCGGTGCAGTTAGCTCCTCCCTTCAGACAGATATAAGGCCGTGTCCAGCAGTGATCTGACCAGAACTGAAGAAGCGGCTTAGACGAGCAGCGAAACGTCCTCACTCCTACAACGATTTGTCCAGTTGACACATTTAATTTCGTCTTTTGCTAAATGGCCCATATAGTCACTGCAGCATTTTAGGCCAAAGTAAGAAAGTTTTCCTCTATTTGAAATATTTTTGCACTTAAACATTTTGACATTACAAGGAGGAAAAGCTTCAAAAGATCAAGAAGAAGTTAATCGTATTTGAAACTTAAAACTGAACAGCTGCTTCAGTTTGACTCTTGAAGACATTCAGTCATAAACCATCAACTTATTACCAAATTTTACATTTTAATTTGTAATAAGAATCCTAACTATTATGTATTTGGTTCATAAGTTGCACTAAAGGTTATCCAAAGTTTTATCTTTTTATTATTATTTATTATTTCTCTATTTTTAGGCAATTTGGATTTGAAACCTGACTATCCTTAAGGTGGACAAACACATTTCCTTTCAAAATAAAAGCCCCTAGCATATTTTACCCATACTAAATTAACCCTGTATTTACAATTGTATTTATTTATTTTATTTTGAAAGATGTTCAAAACTCAAGCCATATCATCCATTGTCATAACGTCCTCACACAAGTAGTACTTTAGTTTTGAGATTGTAATTTTTGGACCTGAATATCTCAAAAAACCAAAGTGTCCAAGCCATTTTCTACACTGCAGCTATTTTTCATAAAGGGAGCAGATATTTTATGTGTAGCATATGTTGTACAGAGCTGAAAACGTGTTCTTTTTGTTGAATTTTAGAGATATTTATGATAAAGTACGCTATCTTTTCAGAATCACGGAGTTTGGACTTTTTTGCTAGTTTAGTAAAAGTAAATTATCTTGAAATTTCTGTAAAAATGTGTGAAAATGTAAAGGGACAGTGCCACAAAGTGAATGTCTACATTCTGCTGATTTCTGAACTATTTATCGACTTGTTTTCGTTTTGAGTTAAAAGTCGAAATGTCTAAAAACCAACGTGTGTGCGCTCGTTTTCTATTACTTCACAGTTTAGTCCAACCCACGACCTCCTGGTGAGAGGGAGGAGACAGGATAACCACTCTGCCGCTGACTTTTTAAAGCACTTTATTGTTGCAGATATAAACTTGTAAATTGACAGTAAACAGTTGATTTTTTTTTTTTTCCGGAAAAACATTGAGCAGTATTTTTACACACACAGGTGAGTCTAGAGCTGATTTTAACCAAGCGCTACATGAATCTAAAATGGCTTCACTTTTGTCTTTTAGTTTCGCTTTAAATAATTGCCGATCCAAACTAAAACGCTAAACTTTTCTTTTTTTTTTTTTCCTCAACTGTATGTGGTGTTTTAATAGCATCATCTACTATTTTTAATCATTTTTTTTGCAATTTTAATACAGCTTTCTGGTTGAAAAACGCCTAAATCTAAGTGCGGGCGTCGCCTTCAGTGGCCTCTGCAATTTCAAGTACTATGTGACATCACAGAGGGACTGATCTGATTACAAACACCCAGCTGCAGGGGCGGAGTTTTCCCTTCAGTCCTCTCCAGGTACTGCCCGGTTTAGCAGCTCTTTTTTTGAAATGCGGTGGCAGTAGTGGGCGGAGTTTACGCGTTTAGCCGCACTTTAAGTCGTTTTGTTGCTTAAAATCAGCTCTATCTGAACCAAGCAAGAGATTGACAGTTTAACAGTCATTGAAAAGGCCACGAACGTGTGTTTTTTTGGACACAGGTTGGATACACAGTGGAAAAAAAACAGGCTGCGTTCGCTGTTATAACATTTTAAAGACCTACAGTGTAACCTGAGCTGGAGACGGGTCAGAAATCTACGGTGGAATTTGCCGTTTAACTGTGTGACTGCAGACGCGTTGACCTGGTTTATGGTTAATATCTGTAATAACTGGGAGCATCTGCACGAAACAAACTGGCGCAACGTTCAATATCTTCTCAGTATAAATAAACAAAAGTTGAATTGTTTTTGCACTGCAGTGTCAAAAACAGTGGAATTACACATTATTCCAATAGTCAAAATTCTGTTTTCCCCCTCGATCTCCATCTGAAGTTATGACGTCATTAAAAAAATGTTAAAACGTGAACACAGCCCATTGAGAGTCCCATATGAAACACAGACAGTCAGACGTGAGTTGGTTCAGGTAAAAAACATGCAGAAGATTTTTGAACAGTTCCAAGATGGCGGCTTTTGAACAGTTCCAAGATGGCGGCTTGTTGTGGATTGTTTAAATTCTGATGCATTAGGCCCTGGAGCAGACACGAGGAACAAAAAGACTCCACAATTTTAATTAAATAATAGTACAAATCTCAACTTTTTCTTCTCTTTTTGTCATCTGAACTTGTAAAAGCCCAAATCAGCTGCTTTTGAGATCTACTTGAGTAATACATAAGTGTTGTTTTTAAAGTTTATTAGACTTCAACCATATACCAACACGAGGCTGGATTATGAACATTTTAGTACATTATTGAATCAATTTCTTGTGTCTTGCCTCCGTTTCATAAATGCGAATACACAGTGTTGGGAAGTGACTAAATATGTACCAAAAATACATATTCAAACTGTATTAAAGTACAGTTACTCTTTCATTTGGTGGTATTCAGAATGTACTTTCCTAAAACCAAAAGAACACACTGCAGTAAACTTTGCCCAGTTTTTTCAAAGACATAAAGCTATTTTTAATCCTCTAGAGTTTTTAAAGTGTAATGAAGTGCAGCTGAACGTGAAACTAAGTACTGAACTGAAGTATTTGAACTACTTATTTGAGCAGTGATTAGCTCCTTGAATCTGTCTAATGTTTCGACCACAGACTGAACATAGATGCATTTCCAGCTCCACTGACTCTGGCTCCAATTCACTTTCTAAAACTATTCTATTCTCCATAACTGCTGCTGCTGTCATCATTTCGCTCTTAAAACGTCCGTATTAACCCGCTCTACATGATCCTGGGGTTTTTATTTCTCTTTTGTGTCCGTAAATCCAGATATGATCATTAATAACAGACAAATCTTGCAGCTTTGTTCCCCGAGGTCACCCCCCCCGGTAGCGTTAGCAACATGTTTGATTGACAGTGCTACAAAGTGCGCCTCATCAAACCTGTTGGGAGGGGTCGCCTTCGACAGCCTCGCTCCGGATTGGCTCTTTAGTTGCTATGATACTCGTGGTCTGAATCCCTAAGATGGAACTTGGCTCCAAATTCGCCGCTATAACCGCTCTCGCCTCGATGAGCTTCACTGGACTGGAGTCGGACGCCGTGGGTGACGTCGCACTCACTAAGTCCACGTCTTTATACAGTCTACAGTTGAAACGCAGGTGTAGTCGTGAAAGGAAACCCGGTCTGTCCGTGTCATTACAGTGAGCTTTTTGTTGTTCGAGTCCACTCCAGGGCTGTGGAGAAGTGTAGGATTGTGTTGTATTCTATTGTACATGTCGAGTGTTACAGAGATTTGTAAAAGTCTTTAAAAAGAGCACAAAATGCCTTTGGCTCCAGCGGCGTCAGAGTTCACGATTTACGAAAAAAAAACACAGACCAATCGCACAGAAATCGTAGAAAAGTCCGACGAAGAACTGTAGTTTTAACAAAAGTTCCTCCTCTGGATGTGAAGGTTCCACAGTGAGTCCATGAAGCAGAACCAATACAGGACAGGGAGGGGCTCTTCAGGTGTTTAAAGCCCGGCCTCCCTTTCTCAGGTGTCCAAAGACCCGTCCCTCAGGTGCCCAAAGCCCCGCCCCCTCTCTGATCTGGGAGGAGGTACTCTGGGGGGGCGGGGCCAGTGTCGCAGGAGTCCACGGACCAGGAGTCTGCCGGCATGTAACTACGAGAGAGAAATCTGCATTACATTTTTTTTTTTATGAGTTTCAGTTTGTTTTTTGATGCTTTGAGTCCCACCTCCCTTTGCTCTCTGTGCTAAGTCACTCCCACTTCAGAGCGCTGTGGCAGGCTGAGCATTGGACAAAAACATACAGCTGTTTGTAAGAAGCATGTGAAAGGGCCGGCAGAGATCAAATGTCAAAGGTCAAATGACAAACTAAATACAAGTTTTATTCAGTTTTCTTCACTTTGACTCAGGAACTCACTGACTATAGTTAAAAGTCCCAGTGCGTAACATTTCTAGCCGCCCTGCACACAGTAAAGACGTGTTTTCCAGGTGTTTATGAAATAATGTATGATATTTATTTACCGTATTTTCCAGACTATACGTCCAGACAATGTCACAAAAGGTCAAATCGTATGTGTATGTCCCTTTAAATTCAGATACATTTTAATATTCACAAGATTAAAACACAAAAAGCACCACTCACTTGTTATTCTCCATGTGCGAGTGCGCAAGGCTGTGATTGGCCGGCTCGCTGTGTGTGGGCGGGGCCTGCAGGTGTCTGTCGAGGATGTGGACGTGTTCAGGAGGGGTGTACTCTGGTTGTGGTTGGCTGAAGGAGTCGGGGGCGTGGCTCTGCGGGGTAAACTCTAGCTGTGATTGGCTGAAGGACTCGGAGGCGTGGCTTTGGGGGCTGAACTCGGGCTGTGGTTGGTTAAAGGCTTGGGAGGCGTCGCTTTGGGGGCTGAACCCGGGCTGCGATTGGCTGAAAGCTTTGGAGGTGTGGCTGCTGCTGGAGGTGTTTGCGTCGAGCATTTCCAGGAGAAGGTCGTAAACAAGAACGACGTTTTTCCTCTTCATCGTAGAGAGGTGGTCCATCCCTTTGTTACTGTGAGAGAGAGAAAGAGAGGGAGAGGGAGGGAGGGAGGGAGGGAGAGAGAAAGAGAGGGAGAGAGAGGAGGGGAGAGAGGGAAAGAGAAAGAGGAGGGAGAGAGAAAGAGAGGGAGAGAGAGGAGGGGGGAGAGAGAAAGAGAGGGAGAGAGAAAGAGGAGGGATGGAGGGAAGGAGAGTGAGAGAGCGGAGGGAGAGAGAGGGAGGGAGAAAAAGAGAAAGATGGGGAGAGAGGGGGGAGAAGGATAAACAGTGGGAGAGAGAAAAAGAGAAATAGAGGAAGGGGGAGAGTGAGAGAGCGGAGGGAGGGAAGGAGAGAGAGAGAGAGAGAGGAGAGAGAGAGGGAGAAAAAGAGGAGGGAGGGAGATGGAAGGATAAACAGAGGGAGAGAGAAAAAGAGAAAGAGGAGGGAGGGAGAGAGAAAAAGAGAGGAGGGAGAGAAGGGGAGGAAGAGAAAACGAGAAAGAAAAGAGGGAGGAGAGAGAGGGAGAGAAGTGAAGTGGAACAGAGAATAAGGGAGAGGGAGGGGAGAGAGAAAGAACGAGGGAGGGAGAGGCGGGAGGGAAGGAGACATTGGATGGAGAGACAAGCAAGAATGTACATAAGGTTTTTAACATAAAAATAATAATCATAAAAAAAAAATAATAATAATAATAATAATAATGTGGCACTTTTATAGACACATCACTTTACAAACACATTCTTCATTCCCTCCACACTTGACGGTGGTAAACACATTCACACTAAACAATGTGGGTGAAGTGTCTTGCCCAAGGACACAACCACAGTGTGTCCTAGATCCACTGGCGCCTCACTGTGACACCAAGTACTAACCAGGCCCAGCCCTGCTCAGGTTTTCAAGGACCAAAAGTTTTCAGACTCTAATGTGAAAGAGTCCGCTTCACTTTTAACGGACGACGGTTTGAATCCCACATTAAACCTGCTGTTTTTGTGCTTTTGGACAAGACACTTTGCCATTTGCCTCTGTGAATTGGTGCATGACTGGTAGTGGTGGAGGGAAATACGCTGTTGAGAATGGCAGCCACATTTCTTGCCAGCTATGTCATTTTTCTCGTGTCGTCTCCATGGAGATGTTATGGCTTCAACTGGAATGTTCCGCAGTGAGTAAAAGTGCTGTGTACTACGCGAGACGACTACTGCGCTTGTGTTTTTGACGTAAATACCTGACGTGTCGTATGTGGGACAGCAGCATGGTGAGGTGTCCCAGTCTGAGCGTCTGCTGCTGAGACGACAGGCCCAGTTTGGAGATGGCCCAGACCAAGGCGTCGATCACAGAGTCGAGTAAACGCAGGAGTTTAGCCCGACTCTCCACCTCCTCTGCCGTCTGCGGGGTTGTGTTACACAGGTCTGCGAACAAGCACACGTGTTTATCTCGCAAATATACACATATGTAACAAAACATGTGACAGAGGGAGGAGTTTAGCCCGGACTGGCAGGAATTACACAGGTCTGAAGAAATATAACAACAAATACATGAGTTGCTATCGAGTCCAGACTAACACCTCTATTTTGTGCCTTGTTTTGTCTCGACAGCTTTGCGTTATAGCACTGGGTAATTATAAGTGTCCTCTGATGTTGCCCAGCTCCAAGGTCCAGTCCTTCAGTTGCTGTTGTCAGAGGATGTCCTGCAGTACTGCTATAAAACAATATATCTGTCTCTTTTCAGCGGCAAATAACACACGAAATATTGGAGATAAGAAGTTTAACATTTTGTACAGACAAAATAATCAAAAGCCAAGTCTGTAAACGAGGCAGCTTTGGGGTGTTTTTGGACAGGTGTACAGTCCCTGACAAAAGTCTCGTCTCTTATCCATTTTGTAGAAACAAAAGCTTATAACCTGACTTTAAATTAATCGATTGGTTTTAGAAATGTCTCATATGAAGCTAAAACCCTCCCAAATTATGCTCAATATACTAAAATAAATTTGCTTCACTGAAGAAAGATTGATCATTTAATGAACACAGAAAGGTCAGATTTTGGCAAGACAAAAGTCTTGTCGCTTTGTCATATGATGCACCCAATCCTAGATTACAGCCTCACCTGTGATCAGTTACTGATCAATCAATTAGTGGGTGTGTATAAAAAGAACCTCAGCACACCAGACCTTCACATCAACTGCAACTTGATCATCTGACAACAGCCTAAGATCCACCCTGAGACCAAAGCGTTAATTATCAAGAGGCTGAAGACCAGATCCACTGCTGAGGTGACACCTTCAATGTCTCAGTGTCAAGTACAAAGAAGAAAAAGATCTGAAAAGACTGGAGATGTTTTTGACAAGCCCAGGTCCGGCAGACCCCACAGCTGCTCGGGAGGACCGTTTGTTGATTCGAAAATCCAAGGCCAGCCCCTTTTCCACTGCAGCAGAGCTCCACCAGGCCTGGTCACCTCAAGTCCCTGTGTCAACCAGAACAGTTTGTACAATTCTGTCTCGAAATGGCCTCCATGGTCGAATCAGTGCACAGAAACCAGCACTAAACAAAAGGCAATTAAAAAAACGTGTGGCATTTGCCAAGGCCCACAGCCTGTTAAAAGGATGGACACTGGAAAAGTGGCAGTAGGTGGATTTCTCAGATGAATCCTCGGTTGAATTACATCACAGACGCCGCAAATATTGCAGGAGACCTACTGGAGCCCGCATGGATCCAAGATTCACCAAGAAAACAGTGAAGTCTGGTGGCGGAAAAATCATGTTCTGGGGTTACATCCAGTATGGGGGAGTGCGAGACATTTGCAGGGTGGAAGGCAAAATCAATAGTCTAAAATATCAAGAAGTATTAGCTACCTCTTACATTCCCAACCATAAAGGGTCAAATTTTGCAGCAGGATGGTGCTCCATCACATACTTCTATCTCTACATCAAAGTTCCTCAAGGCGAAGAAGATCAAGGTGCTCCAGGACTGGCCCAGTCACCAGACATGAACATCATTGAGCACGTCTGGGGTAGAATGAAAGAGGAAACATGGAAGGCAAAACCAAAGAATCTTGATGAACTCTGGGAGGCAGACTGCTTTCTTTGATATTCCTGACTTCATCAACTAATTGTATGAATCATTGTCGAACCGCATGGATGCAGTCCTTCAAGCTCATGGACGTCATACAAGATATTAAATATGGATCTCACAGCACCACTACTTCATTCACTGACATTATGCAACATATTTTTGTATTTGAAGTAAATTATTTGTTCAATTTTCTGTAGGCGACAAAACGTTTGTCTTGCCAAAATCTGACCTTTCTGTGTTCATTAAATGATCAATCTTTCTTCAGTGAAGCACATTTATTTTAGTATATGGAGCATAATATGGGAGGGTTTTAGCTTCATATGAGACATTTCTAAAACCAATCGATTCATTTAAAGTCAGGTTATAAGCTTTTGTTTCTACAAAATGGATAAGAGACAAGACTTTTGTCAGGGACTGTATATTAACAGCCAACGCAGGCTCTGGTCTCACAGACTTGAACTTTATCTGCAAATGGATGGTCCTGGACACAGCACACGCACCAACATACATGACCAATCACACGGACAGTGGCTCCCTCTGCATCTGCATCATTACGACCAGGGTCAAAGTGATTCTAGATGACCACGCCCCCAAACCATGTGACCTGCCCCCACCTGACTGCACCCAAACCATGTGACCTGCCCCCACCTGACCACACCCAAACCATGTGACCTGCTCATCCTTTGTCCACAAGAGTGAGCGCACAAGAGAGAGTGCACAAGAGAGAACGCACAAGAGAGAACGTACAAGAGTGAGCGCACAAGAGTGAGCGCACAAGAGTGAGCGCACAAGAGTGAGCGCACAAGAGTGAACGCACAAGAGTGAACGCACAAGAGAGAGTGCACAAGAGAGAGTGCACAAGAGTGAACGCACAAGAGAGAGTGCACAAGAGAGAGTGCACAAGAGTGAACGCACAAGAGTGAACGCACAAGAGAGTGCACAAGAGTGAACGCACAAGAGTGAACGCACAAGAGAGAGTGCACAAGAGTGAACGCACAAGAGTGAACGCACAAGAGAGAGCGCACAAGAGTGAACGCACAAGAGAGCGCGCACAAGAGTGAACGCACAAGAGAGAGCGCACAAGAGTGAACGCACAAGAGAGCGCGCACAAGAGTGAACGCACAAGAGTGAACGCACAAGAGAGCGCACAAGAGTGAACGCACAAGAGAGAGTGCACAAGAGAGAGTGCACAAGAGTGAACGCACAAGAGTGAACGCACAAGAGAGAGTGCACAAGAGAGAGTGCACAAGAGTGAACGCACAAGAGTGAACGCACAAGAGAGAGTGCACAAGAGTGAACGCACAAGAGTGAACGCACAAGAGAGAGCGCACAAGAGTGAACGCACAAGAGAGCGCGCACAAGAGTGAACGCACAAGAGAGAGCGCACAAGAGTGAACGCACAAGAGAGCGCGCACAAGAGTGAACGCACAAGAGTGAACGCACAAGAGAGCGCACAAGAGTTTTCTCCTCGACAAAACCCACAAAGTCGATGAAACGTTCTGCACCGACAAAGACGCCTACGAAGGTTTGAACTTTGAGAGAGTTTAAACGAGAGAGAAATGTGAGAAAATGTTAACGCCTGTGTGAGAAAAGTGTATAAAGTGTGTGGTGAGGGGTTTTACAGAAAAAAACGTGTAGAATAATTGTAAAAAATAAAGCTGATACTTCGCAGATTCCACCTTTTGCGGGTTATTTTTAGAACGTGACCAGTGTAATTCCATCTCGCCTTGATAAACTCCTCCCCACTTTATTTTCATCGATCATTTCTGTAGATGACGACAAAGAAATGATACTAATGTTTTTCAAAAGGCCGCGCTCTGCTTTGTTTTATTTGTTCCATAGACAGAAGTACTCAAAAATAGTATCCGAGTATTCACGTTTCCAACCACATTTTTCACAAATTTAATTAAATAAGATCACAAAACCTCTCAATCACTGACATTTTAATAACACGGTGATTAAAGTTTGAGTAGGACCTCATGTTCTTTTGAAGCAGATTTACAACGTGTACATTTTAATAAAAGAGAGATCAGTGGGCACATTTCAATTAGAACGTTTAGGGACGGTTTACGGGCTGAGTTTCATTTTTGTCCATATCATTATTGTGCCTCTGAGCAAGACATTTCACTCACTTTGCCCACTGCAATAACAGTAACACGTCTGGATGTGACAGGAAGGGCATCTGGCATTAAAAAAAGACCTGTTTTCATTGGAAATTTAAAGTAAACTGGAAAACAAGGAACTGAACCAGAACTAAACCAGGACTAAACCAGGACTGAACCAAGACTGAGCCAAGACCGAGCCAGGACTGAGCCGGGACTGAACCAGGACTAAACCAAGACTGAACCAGGACTAAACCAGGACTAAACCAGGACTGAACCAAGACTGAGCCAAGACCGAGCCAGGACTGAGCCGGGACTGAACCAGGACTAAACCAAGACTGAACCAGGACTAAACCAGGACTGGACCAGGACTAAACCAGGACTGAACCAGGACTAAACCAGGACTAGACCAGGACTAAACCAGGACTGAACCAGGACTAGACCAGGACTAAACCAGGACTGAGCCAGGACTGAACCAGGACTACACCAGGACTGGACCAGGACTAAACCAGGACTAAACCAGGACTGAACCAGGACTGAACCAGGACTAAACCAGGACTAAACCAGGACTAAACCAGGACTAAACCAAGACTGAACCAGGACTAAACCAGGACTGGACCAGGACTAAACCAGGACTAAACCAGGACTGAACCAGGACTGAACCAGGACTAAACCAGGACTAGACCAGGACTAGACCAGGACTAGACCAGGACTAAACCAGGACTGAGCCAGGACCGAACCGGGACTAAACCAAGACTGAACCGGGACTAAACCAGAACTAAACCAGGACTAAACCAAGATTACACCAGGACTGAACCTGTTTATTCTAAATAAATCCACATGTTCTGAGCTCAACACCAGGGGGCAGCGAGGAGCAGGCACATCCACATTTACTGTTTTTTTTACTTTTCAAACCAGATAAGGTCAGGAGCAGCTTTACAGGCACAACTTTAAATTAAATTACTAGGTTTTCGTTTAAAACAAATGGAGTTTACTTTAGAGAAGTAATACTGCTCTGAAAGTTCCACAGAAGGGCAAATGTATCTATTATCCAGGGAGAATGTTCCAGAGTTTTGCTTTAACTTTCTGGTGTTCCCCCTCAACAGCAATGAAATGTTACACAGTGCTGCTTTTAGAGTGAAATGGTAGTAGTTGTAGCTATAAGTAGTATCAGTATTGTAGTAGCAACAGTATCAATAGTAGTAGTAGTTTTTTTCCGGTTTCAATTTTGTGTATTTCTTATGATGTTGTACTTCTAGTTGTGTATTTTTTTCCAACTCTGACGTACCTGCTGTATTATTATTATAGCAGCAGTAGTCATAGTAGTAGTCGTAGTAGTAGTATCATAGTACCAGTATTGTATTATTGTTTTGAAGTACTGGACAGGTGGACCATTGACTCCCTTAAAAAACAAAATAACAATCATTTTTTGCGGGAAAGAGGGTTATTTTTATCTATTTTTTAATGCATTTTGAATAAAGATGAAGTGTCCTCTCGTCGATGTAATCCTCGTTTGAATTGTCCGCGGCAGAAAAGGAGTCGCAAATTTCACCTGAACAGTTTTGGAAATGGAAATGCATCAACTTCCATTTGGCATTTTTAATCTGAAGGACCAGGATTCGGTGGAACTAATACCACTCAGGGCAGTAGAAACCTCCATCTTCAGTCCAGAACCTTCAGATTAAAATGAGCTCTAGGTGGCAGTCAAAATGCTTCAACTTAAAACGTGTCCAGATGATGACCCGCTGTCTACCTGAGAGGTCTGAGAGGTTCTTCTTCTTGGGCTCGTTCCTTTGTGGAAAGAGTCGTGCCAGTCCAGCGCTGGGCAGGTTTCTTAAGGCATTGGGGCACATGTTCAGATGTTTCATGGAGTCCTTCTGGAAATCTGGTTCTCAAAAGCTATCGCCAAGAGATCTGAGGTCTCATTCTCTGGTTTTATCCGTTTTTTTGATGTTCTTGGATGAGATAAACTCCATCAGGGACTGTGAACTGGTCCAGAGTCTCCACACCTGAGTTCCTATTTCCTCAGGTGTTAGTCTCCCTCCTGTTCCTCGCACTTCTACGCAGAAGTTCAAAAAATAAAGATGGTGGGGAGGTGTCGTGCCATAACCTGCACAAACATATTACCTCTTTTGTGTAGGTCAGAGTTTTCTGGGCATTTTTTTAATTCGTTCTTTATAATTTTTTGTGTTTAACAATGGTGAAGACTTTTAACATAAACATTTTTCTATTCTCTACAAATATTCACATAATTTCCACCATAACACAGAAACACATAACACAAAAGGAACAAAAGGGAGTGACCACCCAAAGTAAAATTAAAATAAACAACGATCTTCCATTTTGACATGTTCTTAAATAAAATCGGGCATTTCTAGATTCACATATTCCACCCACTTCTCCCAACAGGACACAAACCAATCTTGCCCGTCATTCGCCAACGCCGTCATCTCCTCCGTTCGATAAATGTCCAATACAATTTCCCAACACATTGTCAAATTAGGTCCTTCCCGTGCCGACCATTTCTTTGTTGTCGATTTCTTACTTGCAACCACCAAGGAGCTAAACCGGCATTTATCCTTTTTTGTCACCTCAATTTCAAATACCTCAGTTTTAGAGCTAAACTTAAACTTGTATCTCTCACTTTTTAGGGTGAGGGGGGGAGGACATGCACACTCCACTCAGAGACACCAGGAGTCTAACCCACAACCTCCTTATTGAGAGGACAGGATAACCACTCTGCCACAGTAACACCGAGGACAGCGTGACCTATTGAGACTCATGCGCCCTGTATTATATAACTCGGAGTAAATACGAATGTCTTTCAAGTGGAGGACAGGCGGAGGATACATTTACAAAATAAAAAGTCAAACTTAAATGAAACCTTTTGTTCTTGATATTTACAAGAGGATTTTAAAGGGGAAGTATGTGATTTATTGGAGGTAAAAGGGTCAGTGCTGTAGACCTAATGCCCGATGAGACTTCCCCTTTAATGAAGTCATGCATGTGAATAAATCAACAAGAAATCTCCAACAAATCTGTCTGTGAAAATAAAATAGAGTGTTTTTCCTTTGTCTAACATTTCAACCTTGAGGCCAAAATGAGTAAAACCTTCTTCCTTTTTTTTTTTTTTTTTTTTTTTAATTTTAAAATACTGGGAGGGAAAAAAGTAGAATAAAGTAAAAACTATATAAAAGAAATCAGAAAACACAAATCTCTAATAATGAGGTTAAACTTTTCATTTGTCTCACAGATTGAAAGTTCCACTGTGTAACTTTTTACGGGGGTGGGGGGGTGGTCTGCAACCTGCTCGTTTCCATGGAGTTGTTATTGCTTTGCCTGGAATGTTCCTTAATGTTGCATTAAACGTATCTGAGTCCACAGAGATGAAACCATTAACCTTTATTTCCTGGCGGTAAAATAATAAAATAAGTAATAAATAATCGAATAAATGCATGATAAATAACTTTAATGCCATAGTGCGGAATATTTCAGGCAAAGGAAGTAAGAAACTGCCGTATTTTCTGGAGTATAAGCCAAAAAATGCATAATAATGAAGAAAAAAAACAAGAAAATTCACATATAAATCGCATCTGAGTATAAGTCGCTCACCTGGACAAACTATGAAAAAAGTGAAATATATAGTTTGGAAAATATTCAGACTGGATTTAACACCTAGTAATGTTGTGACACATTATCATTATTTATATTTTGTCGTATTAATGTATTTTATTCTATTTTATTCTCCTATTTTACTGTTTTAGTATGATTTTAACTTGTTTTAATTTGATTTTACTGGAAAGCACTTTGGTCACCTTGAGTGTTGTAAAGTGCTCTATAAATAAACGTTGATTGATTGATTGATTGAAATAAAGTCATATAGTTCACCTTTAAATGTAACACACTGGGGTTGAGTCGGTTCAGCTTATCCATGAGTTTCCGAATGAGGGAAAACATTAGGACTGTTGCCATGACAATTAAAGCAAAATATAACTTTTGAACGGGGGAAAAAGTTGAGACCTATGGATACAGTGTGTGGTCAGATTGTTTCGATTCATTTGTACATTACAGATTTAAACTTTTTTTTTTTTGCTTTTAATGTTTGATTATTGCTTTTAATGTTTGATTTTATGTTGTAAATTTTGTGATATTTTATTCTTGTATTGTGAAGCGACTGAGTGTCTTGAAAAGCGCTACATAAATAAAATGTATTATTATTATTATTATTATTATTATTATTATTATTATTATTATTATTAAACTTACTGGAGTTGAGCAGGATCATGGCCTTGAGACAGACGTACTCTTCTCTCTGCAGCTTCAGCTCTCTGAACCTGGAGGTGGCGGCCAACAGCATGTCAAAGATCTCCATGATGCCCTCGACGCACTGACCCTCATCCCTGCGAACGAAATACACAAAAACGCAGTTAACATCAGAATCTATCAACATGATCGAGTCTTAGTCAACCAAAAAGTCGACTAATCGTTTTATTTGATGAGAAGAATTTACATGAGACAACAGCAGAAAACAGAAGTGAGCTGAAGATTTTTTTATTTTTTTTGTATATATATATGTAAAAAATAGTTGTTTGTGCATGAACTCCCCCTGCAGGTGTGGTCTTGTGCGCGTCTTTAGTCGACCAAGAATTTTTTTAGTTGACTACAGCCACAATAAACATACAAGATACTGACTAATAACACGGTATAAAACATGTGACAGACACGCTCCACACACCGGCCCTTATCCCTGCAGACGTATAATAATAACACATATTTAGCATTAGCATTTAGCACATATAAACACTGGCTCAACGGTTGGAGCGGTCTGAGGTTCGACTCCCATTTGGATCACTTTCTGTTGTTGAGTTCTTAGGCAAGACACATCTGAATGTTGTGTGTGTGTGTGGTCCCATCCTATATTATTATTATTATTAAAGTGTGTTTTGTTGCTGCGTTTGCTTCCCTCTGCTCCAGGAGACTGATCCTGGTTGTGATCCAGCTCTGATCCTCTCCTGTGTTTTCCATAATAACCTTAAAACCCTGAAGTCCTTTTTTTTCCTGTTCCTGGAGCTGCATTTAGGAACAAACCTTCATCACATCCTGGACACAAATCCATATAATCAGCGTAACACAACAGACCGGACCGCACCTGAACGCAGCGCAGTTTATAAAGATGAAGAGGAAGTCCGTAACAAATGAACGAGCCTTTTCCTGTCACTCGGCCAAACGCCCTGCTCTCTTTGCCTCTCAACCAATCAACTCTCAGGACATTCATATAACGCACTCTCTCTTGTTTCAATCCCAACTAATTAATTAATAACTACGGTAAGTCTTGCGATGTCAATCCAATACGATACCAATGAATGTTTTGTATTAAAATCCCTCAAAATATGATACAATTTAAAAAAAAATCTTTAGAGAATCAATTCATGAGCTTCAGCTTCCTGTTAAACGGCGCCTCCATCAGATATATTGATATTTTCATACAGAACCGCCTATGAGGAAGTGAACCCGGGACCTTGTTGTTGTGAGTCGTGAGTGCGTGATGTGTATTTTCGCTCTGGTACAGTCCGTATTGAGCGCAGAGGTCGTGGAACATAAATAAAGATACGTGCCGTCGTATATCTGAGCGTTTCAAGGACTCGGCTTTTATCGTCGGTCTGCGGTTACCGACGGCAACAACATTCACTAAAGCTCCACAAGGGTAGACGTAGGGTTTGGCTTTCAAGATGAGATCACGGCATTCTACCGTCTATCTCTGCCCGACCGCGACAGCTCACTTCTTGACGTAACTGCGGAAGATACCTCGAGTACAAACGAGCGGACTGCACTTGAACGCGACGTCGTTAATGAAACACAAGTCCTAAAGCAACCGGGAACACCGCAAAGCCTTTTCCTGTCACTCAGCCGATCAAACCCCCATGTTTTTAGTAAAGAAAATGTTTAATTTGTGATACGTACGTCATTTATCTGGTCTCCTCACCATTAACATGTAAAAGAATGAACACGGCGATTTAAATACGCAGTTTTGTGCAGGCTGTGTGTGGCCGTGCTGATGTAATGACTGTATGATAATAGTTTTAAAAAATATTATTGTTACTCAATCACTATCGCGTTTATCTTAAGCTTAGTGATTAATCTTACGTATGCGTTTGCCGTTAGAAATGACAAATATTTTCAAATGAATGTTACTAGCCTGTACTATGAATGAGGCTTGTTAGCGCATTAGCCTCCTCTGCTAACAACGACACAAGAAAATGAACCACAAGAGCGAAAGGGATTAAAGTAGAGCTAATGTCCCGTTCATCTGGGTCTCAGCTCGGCCCAAGTCTGTTCCTCTGTGTGTGTGTGTGTGTGTGTGTGTGTGTGGTTTTGGTCTTGTACCTGTTGAGTTTGAAGTCCGGGGAGAAGATGAGTTTTCCTGGATGGTCCACAGACCTCCACATGAGTCCTAACATGAGGATCTCCAGCCAGCAGCACTTGAGCAGGTGGATCTGGTCCGACAGACTCAGCTCCATGAAGCCTGAGGAGCACAAGGGACATGCTCGGGTTACAATGATCATTTAGTTTGGTGGGATGAAACCATCGTTTTCCATGCTGTGAATGGAGGAGCTAAGTGTAGTAAACTAGCATTAGCTAAAACTTTGTAGTGGATAAAAACCGTTAACATACCAAGAAGCTCCATCACTTGCTTGCCTCCGTAGAGATGTTATTGCTTAGCCTGCAAGTTCTAATAAGTTTGGCATTAAACTTTCTTGCACAGATCTGACCTGTAGCTTGAAGGCTTCACGTACTTGTCCATGGAAGATAAGTTCAATGCCATACTGTGGGACATTCTGGACAAAGCTATAAGATCTCCATGGAGACAAGCACTCTCCACCAAACAGTCAACCACAACTTAATTTCACATTACAGTGGTCCCTTGCTATATCGTGGTTCACCTTTTGCTGTTTCGCGAATTTTTTTGTGTGCCATTTGCGTGTTTTTGTTTACAGTGTATGAGCGTGCGTTGTGTTGTGCGTCCTGATTGGCTGTTGGACTGTAGACCATTGTGTTGTGCGTCCTGATTGGCTGTTGGACTGTAGACCATTGTGTCGTGCGTCCTGATTGGCTGTTGGACTGTAGACCATTGTCCATCAGTCTCCTCCGTGCCGTGTCTCCTGTCCAGTACAGAATGTGTTCAGACAAATTTACATAAACGTTGGATCGCAGTGTGACTCTGAAGTGCTGTACGTTTGCAATTTGTTTTCTCCCCGACAAAACCCACAATGTCGATAAAACGTTCTGCACCGACAAAGACGCCGACGAAGGTTTGAACTTTGAGAGAGTTTAAACGAGAGAGAAATGTGAGAAAATTCTTTTTCTTTTCCTTCCTTTCTCTCTGTTCTTTCCTTTCCACATCCATCTTTTCAGAATTCTTTCCTTCATCCTACCATTCCGGTTTTATTCATTTCATTCATTTCTTTCTTTCTTTCTTCTTTATCCAATATTCTTTCTTTTCTTCTGTCTTTCATCTTCCATCCCATGCTTTTCTCTGTTTCTTTTTCTTCTTTTCTTCCTAGTTCCCTCCTTTCCTATTTTAGTTTCTTTCTTTCCTTCCTTTCTTCCTTACTTCCCCTCGATTCTCTTCTTTTTTTTCTTTCTTTCTTTCCTTCCTTCCTTCCCCTCAATTCTCTTCTCTGTTTGCAATTTGTTTTCTCCCCGACAAAACCCACAATGTCGATGAAACGTTCTGCACCGACAAAGACGCCTACACCCAAAAGGCCAAGGAAGACGCTAACCATCACAGAAAACGTTGGACTTCTGGACATGCTGAGGGAAGGCAGAAGTTACGCAGCTGTAGGACGCCATTAACGAATAAATGAATCTTCGGTTTCGTCACGTAAAGAAGGAGAAAAATAACATAAGGACGACCACGGCAATAAGTTTTAACAGGGATGCAACAAGACCAACGTAAGAACTAGTCACTATTCATGAATTAAACAAGACGGAAATGTGAGAAAATGTTAACGCCTGTGTGAGAAAAGTGTATAAAGTGTGTGGTGAGGGGTTTTACATCTACAAAATATACAGAATAATTGTTAAAAAAAAAAAAAAAAGCTGACGACTTCGCGGATTTCGCCTATTGCGGGTTATTTCTGGAACGTGACCCTTGTGATAAACGAGGGACCACTGTATTTTAAAATCAAATCCAAGTACCCGTAGTGAGGAGTAGTGTCCGTGTACCTCAGTTTGGGAAACGCCGTGCTTGCCCTGCCTCCTTTTAACGCGGCAAATTAAAACAATGAAACAGCGCAAGCTATTAAAGATCTAAAATGAGCGAGTACACGTCCAAAGACCAAATTTACCGGTTAATCTACGTTCAAACCCTCACTTATCGTCATGAGCTTTGGGTAACGACCGAACCAGATCGTGGAGACGAGCGGTTAAATGGATGGGCGTCCAAACACATTTCTAATATTCGCCTGGCTTTCTTATCCGTGCAGTTGAATGCCTCTCCTAGCTTTAAACCAAACCAAAATCTCAATCCATTCAATAGTTTTCACGAAATTCTCTTTTGTTACCAACAGAGCCGCAGTTTAAGACCCACCCATTTACTTTCATTCATTCTTTCTTTTCGGTATAAAAGGTTTGGGAAGGTTTAGAGACGTACTTGAAACTCAATGGCTCTTATCAAACAGCAACAAAACATTACAGGAAGTCAAATTGTACAGTATTAAAGT
The DNA here is from genome assembly GCF_009829125.3 of Periophthalmus magnuspinnatus. Lineage (NCBI taxonomy): Eukaryota > Metazoa > Chordata > Actinopteri > Gobiiformes > Gobiidae > Periophthalmus > Periophthalmus magnuspinnatus. The sequence continues at coordinate 25,316,650 of NC_047147.1, read as the reverse complement.
CGTGAACATATTAAAGACGACTTGGACAAAGGCCTCACTCGAGTTAAAAAAAGAAATACTACAGTAGTGGATATTAAAAACTGTAATTGCTCAGCTTCATGGTGGATATGTGAATGGACACAAAGTCGATTTCGCTAATAAAAGGTCCACTTTGACGACTAAATGTCTTCACGGGGTCTTATTCTGTGTAAAAGCTGCTAACCCTGTAGTTTAGACGTCTACAAACATGTTCTGAAATGTTCCTGTGTGTCAGATGCCCTCCCCGCGTCTCCATGGAGCTCATTTATACTTGTCATACGTTTCTAATGTCACGGCTGCATTCTCTTAAACAACCACCAGAGGGTGCACAAAGTCAGTTAGAGATTGACCAAAATGGACGAAATTGAGCAACAAATAAACAAACACAGAGGCGCCGTGGCAGTTTTTAAATGTTGGAAAAGAGTCAAGAAAAATGAGGCAAGGCAAGCATTTGTTTGCTTTGCAGTTGGTTCTAGTCACTTTAAAAAAAGTTTAGCTTTCACTATCGAGCTGTGTTCACTGCTGCCCCCTGTGGTTAGCTCATGTACAACTCTGATGCAAAGATTCCACAGTCTACATAAGAAACAGACCAGCGCATCACAACGGCGCATTAAAACCAAAACTGAAAGTTACAAAATGTGCCAACATACTGAAAAAGGTAACGTGATAATCTAAATATATTACATGATAGAAGTTAAGTATGAGAAGAGAATCCACTCAAAAGTATTTACATGTGCACAAAACAGTTTGGCTTAATGCAGTCAAAGTGTAAGATTTTAATTTGTCTGTACATTTTTGATTTTTCTGTGACTTTACACATCAGAAAATGTTTGCATAAAACTGCATAGTCCAACGCAAAAATAAGAGCCATTAAATGATCAATATGAAATACATTGAACTGTTGAAAATGTACACACCTCATTTTACAGATACACAGAACTGAACACAGACGCACAAACCTCCAGCTCCTCCACAGACAACGCTGTAAAACTATGTACTATATAAATATAAACAGTATGAATAATGTACAGAAAACATTAAAAATATCTTTAAGCCTTTATTATTCAGGCTGTATAATATAGAGCTACATTATAGTCTAGTGTGAGAAATGCTACAGTTGGACTAGATCCAAACCCAGAGCCTGAAGCAGAGAAGAGCAGCTCTGGTTCAGGCTGGGGTCAGGTGAGCTGGAGTGGGGAGTGGTGTTAGGTGCATCGGTCTGAGAAGTGCTCTCCTGAAAAGAACCAAGTGCACAGGAACTGAGCGGACCAGATATAATGAACCAAACCAGATCCACCTGGAGAACCAGCTGCAGAGCCACATTACACATCCTGAATAAGAGCTGCATGAGACACAATACAGTGAAAATAATAAGTGTGAAACAGGTTTGTAAAATGATTTCTGTGCGTACAGTTGAACAGTTCTGGTGTATTTCATATTGATAATGTAATGTCCCTCTTATTTTTATGCTCGACTACATTACCTCCCTAGGGAGGTGTTCCGGGAATGTCCCACCGGGACGAGGCCCCGGGGAAGACTCAGGACACGCTGGAGGGACTGGGCTGGCCTAGAAATGCTTTGGGGTCCCACTGGAGGAGCTGGATGAGGTGTCTGGGGTGAGGGAAGTCTGGGTGTCCCTGCTTAGACTGCTGTCCCCGCGGCCCGGCCCCGGATAAGTGGAAGAAAATGGATGGATGGACTACACTTAGTCACACACATCAGGAATTTACTCACATAACTACCTAAAGTCACAGACACATTTTAAAAATGCAGATACGACGAATTATGTCACAGACAAATCAAAATATTAGACTTGTGACATTTCCTGTTCTGCACACGTGTAAATACTTTTGAATGGATTCTTTTCTCGTAGTTAATGCTCCATAGAAATAAAACACTCCCTCTTTAAAACTATATTTACTGCAAGTCAGAAAAAAAGTATTTGGATGGTTGGGTCGTAGTGGAGTTTTTAACCGTGAGTGAACTTGCTCTGGCCTGTCAGCTCCTCCTCTCAGCAGCTCAGAGCCTTTAGAAGAAACACAAAAGAACGAGGGAGAAAAAAGACGAATGGAAAATGTCTTTGTGCAGAAAAACAGCAGCTTTTGTGGTCGTCACATTAACACCTGAGAAGAAGGCACCCGCTGAGGAGGGAGAAAGAGAGGAGGAGAGGGGGAGGAAGAGAGGGAGAGAGGGAGGAGGAGGCACCCGCTAAGGAGGGAGAAAGAGAGGAGGAGAGGGGGAGGAAGAGAGGGAGGAGGAGGCACCTGCTGAGGAGGGAGAAAGAGAGGAGGAGAGGGGGAGGAAGAGAGGGAGGAGGAGGCACCCGCTGAGGAGGGAGAAAGAGAGGAGGAGAGGGGGGAGGAAGAGAGGGAGGAGGAGGCACCCGCTGAGGAGGGAGAAAGAGAGGAGGAGAGGGGGAGGAAGAGAGGGAGGAGGAGGCACCCGCTGAGGAGGGAGAAAGAGAGGAGGAGAGGGGGAGGAAGAGAGGGAGGAGGAGGCACCCGCTGAGGAGGGAGAAAGAGAGGGAGAGAGGGGGAGGAAGACAGGGAGAGAGGGAGGAGGCACCCGCTGAGGAATAAGAGGAGAGAGGAGGAGAGGGGGAGGAAGAGAGGGAGAGAGGGAGAGAGGGAGGAGGAGGCACCCGCTGAGGAGGGAGAAAGAAAGGAGGAGAGGGGGAGGAAGAGAAGGAGAGAGGGAGGAGGAGGCACCTGCTGAGGACTAAGAGGAGAGAGAGGAGGAGAGGGGGAGGAAGAGAGGGAGAGAGGGAGGAGGAGGCACCCGCTGAGGACTAAGAGGAGAGAGAGGAGGAGAGGGGGAGGAAGAGAGGGAGAGAGGGAGGAGGAGGCACCCGCTGAGGAGGGAGAAAGAGAGGAGGAGAGGGGGAGGAAGAGAGGGAGAGAGGGAGGAGGAGGCACCCGCTGAGGAGGGAGAAAGAGAGGAGGAGAGGGGGAGGAGGAGAGGGAGAGAGGGAGGAGGAGGCACCCGCTGAGGAGGGAGAAAGAGAGGAGGAGAGGGGGAGGAGGAGAGGGAGAGAGGGAGGAGGAGGCACCCGCTGAGGAGGGAGAAAGAGAGGAGGAGAGGGGGAGGAGGAGAGGGAGAGAGGGAGGAGGAGGCACCCGCTGAGGAGGGAGAAAGAGAGGAGGAGAGGGGGAGGAAGAGAGGGAGAGAGGGAGGAGGAGGCACCCGCTGAGGAGGGAGAAAGAGAGGAGGAGAGGGGGAGGAAGAGAGGGAGAGAGGGAGGAGGAGGCACCCGCTGAGGAGGGAGAAAGAGAGGAGGAGGAAGAGAGGGAGAGAGGGAGGAGGAGGCACCCGCTGAGGAGGGAGAAAGAGAGGAGGAGAGGGGGAGGAAGAGAGGGAGAGAGGGAGGAGGAGGCACCCGCTGAGGAATAAGAGGAGAGAGGAGGAGAGGGGGAGGAAGAGAGGGAGAGAGGGAGAGAGGGAGGAGGAGGCACCCGCTGAGGAATAAGAGGAGAGAGGAGGAGAGGGGGAGGAAGAGAGGGAGAGAGGGAGGAGGAGGCACCCGCTGAGGAGGGAGAAAGAAAGGAGGAGAGGGGGAGGAAGAGAAGGAGAGAGGGAGGAGGAGGCACCTGCTGAGGACTAAGAGGAGAGAGAGGAGGAGAGGGGGAGGAAGAGAGGGAGAGAGGGAGGAGGAGGCATACGCTGAGGACTAAGAGGAGAGAGAGGAGGAGAGGGGGAGGAAGAGAGGGAGAGAGGGAGGAGGAGGCACCCGCTGAGGGCTAGAGGAGAGAGAGAAAGAGAGAGAGAGACAGAGAGCGGGGGAGAGGAGGAGGGAGAGAGAAGGGGGGGGTAAGACAAGGAGGGAGACGGGCTGGGACAGAGGGTGAAAGAGTGGAGGAGAGGACAAGAAGAGAGGGAGGGAGAGCAGGAGAGATAGAGGGAAGGAGAGAACACTGTAAGAAAGGGAGCAAGAGAGAGAAAAGAAAGAGAGAGGAGGAGAGGATCATGCACTGGAGAGAAGAAGAACAATGAGAGGAAGAGAGGGATCAAATAAAGGAGGAGAGAGAGGTAACAGCGGCGAGGCAGGGTCAGCTGGAGAGTCCATCACAGAACCTTCTGGCTGTGGGGCGACGGGACTGTCCACTGTGCCACTCCTTGGCGTTTTACCTGGGATCTTCTTGGCCCAGCTGATCATTAGCACCAGCTCTTTATCCGCCAGGTTGGTGAGGGACATCATCATGCTGCTCTCGGTGAACGGCTTCTTCAGCTCCTCCATCAGGTAGATCTGAGGCGGCTCCGCTTCCATGATCCTGGAGATGAACTGTTCGGGCGTGAGGGCGAGGCGCGGGCTGCGGGGGGCGCTGCTGTGGCTGCGGGACGACTGCGGGGGACAGAGGAGGCGGCCACAGAGTTAGACAGAGAACATGTTGTGGGGAGGTGACTGAACACATGTACGTAACTGTATTCTGGCACAGTCACGGTTTACTAAATTCAAAATGGCGGCACAATATTAGAGAGAAAAATAATAAAATAAAAAACGCTGATCTCGCGGTGAGACATGTGCGATCTTACCCTCTCCAGTTAGTGAAAAATAAAAGAATAACAAACAGCGAAACGTGCATAAAGTCGTTTTAATCCCATGTTTGTGTTTGTGCGACTATAATTTAAGTACAACTCCACGTAAAAGTGTTCAAAGTATTCACAACGCAGTACTCTGATTGGACCGTGTATCGCAGTACGTTACAAAATGCATTTCTACGACTACTGGCCGCTCCAGGTATTGCAGCTCCCATAGAGGGTTAGTGTTAGTTACTGTGCCGGAGTTAAAAGTTAAGTTTGTCCGAAGTGGTCACATGGTACACGCTGGGCCAGTATCGACGAAGGATTTGAGGATTGAAAACAATACACCGCCATCTTTGGTTCGTCGTTCATGTGCTGCGATTCTCAGATTTGAGTCATACCCAAATCTGCATCAGTATCTTGTCTTGGGCTCTTTTATACTCTAGACCGCATATGTCAAACTCAAGGCCCGTGGGCCAAATGCGGCCCGCCATGTCATTTCATGTGGCCCGCGACAAAGTAAATTAAAAGGTATGACTGTTTTAATATGTCAGTTTATCATTAGATACACAGTTAAACAGCCATTTTTTTCATATCTATGCAAATCCATCTGCAGTATTTGTAACTTGAATAAGTAATAAATATAGAAACGGTTAATTAACAAGATTCAAAAGTAGCTGCATTTATTTGACATTAAATTTGGTTGCATTTAGTGACATTTATCTTACAGTTATTGTAAATAGTGTAATATCATGTAATTGTGTTCTCATGTTGTGTGTTTAAATGTCTAAATGTCTGTGTTTTCATATCGAATGTTTCATGTTTGCTAACTTTTATTTTATGTGGAAACTTTTTTGTAGACGCATTGATTAATATGTACTGTCCTAATAAAAAAAATAAATAAATAATTAAAAAAAAGTCTGCACATGCCCAGATGCTTTGGCACAAATGTTGGTCACTTAATGCAAAAACACACACGGACAAACTAGATTTAACACACTATGTTTATTTGACTTTATAATTACGTTTATTTTAGGTTAAATATGAGCCACATTTAACTGGTAATAATCCAGAAACACATTAGCGCAGAGAAACATGGAGATAACCAATTTTATTTTTAGGTAGAGATGTAAAATATTGTACCTGCTGTAGTAGCTAAACACACTAAATATTAAAAATCTATTTAGTTGTTTAACATAAATGAACGTGTACTACACTTTCAACTGACTGAGTAAAGTGATGAAAAAACAGTTAAGCTAATGACTAGCATGACACAAATTCAGCAAATGACTCTTTTTGTGAACTGCACCAGCCCAGTACTGTTATCAGGGGTGTTACCTGGGGGAGGGGGGTGACAGGGGTGAGGGGGGGCTCCAGGTGTAACTGTCTCTGGCTCCGACAGGTGAGACCCACCCGAACCAGGCCCCGCCCCCCGGATAAGTTACCACGGCGATGACGGGAGCCTCGGTAACTGCAGCGCTCCCTCCTCACACCTGCAGTAAGAAAAGACGTTTTACTTCCAAAGAGACGGTTCTGCTGCAGTTTGACTTTAGCGCTGATCTGTGCAGGACTCACCGCACTTCATCATCCCGACCTCGTAGCACTTACGCAGCCTGCACGCCTGGCAGCTCTTCCTGCGGTTCTTGTCGATGGTGCACTGGTTCGTGGCCGGGCAGATGTAGTCATTGTGACCTGGAAGTCACTTTTATATTTAAAAACATTTAACGGTGCACTCTGCAATCAGCTCGTCACCATAAAGATAATGCTAATGCTTTTCCTGAATAAAATATTAATACATTTATTTAAGACGATGTTCAGTCAAGTCATGTTCCAGGACAAGGATAGAACCAGGTTCTAGCTCTGCAGTCCTTTAAAGGTTCTACAGTATGGAATAAATCTTCTATTTAACTTCTAACTTTTATCTATTTTGGATTTATTCAAAGGTGTTTTTACTGGTAGTGGAGTCACCGCTCCACAGATTCGACCTGTAACTTTGTCTAGTTGAACATTTCAGAGACCATGTGGTGGCCAGTGGTGCACTGTTCTTGTACCTTGTATCTTCCTCTGCAAGAAGTCCTGGTGTAGGTCTAGGTTTAGGTTTAGTTCTGAGTCTAGGTCTAGGTCTAGTTCTGAGTCTAGGTCTAGGTTTAGTTCTGAGTCTAGGTCTAGGTCTAGTTCTGAGTCTAGGTCTAGGTTTAGTTCTGAGTCTAGGTCTAGGTCTAGGTCTAGTTCTGAGTCTAGGTCTAGGTCTAGGTCTAGTTCTGAGTCTAGGTCTAGGTCTAGGTCTAGGTTTAGTTCTGAGTCTAGGTCTAGGTCCTGGCCGTACCTTGGATGCTCCTCTTGAAGAAGGCCTTGCAGCCTTCGCACGACCACACGCCGTAGTGGTATCCGGAGGCGTAGTCGTGACACACGGCGCAGAGGTGCATGTCCGAGCGCAGGGGGGCGGAGCAAGAACTGACCCCCTCTGACCCCTCCTCCTCCACACGCTTCAGGGTTGTGATCTTTGACCCACAGCCCAGGAGAGAGCTGGAACATCAGAGAAGCAGCTCGAGTCATGTGGCTCAACATTGAAATCACGATTATTTCCAAAATAATTGTGAGTAGTTGAATTTAAACTCGATACCGATTGTTTAGAATCCAGAGCAACTGATGCAACTGAACTTTTAGGCCGATATATGGGGCCAATTTTGATTATTTTCCCCAAGTTGTGCTATTTAAATTTACTATAAATAAATGAACTTCTGTAATAACAAAACTACAAAAATCTGCAAAAGGAGTTGATTAATAAAAACAATAATAATACAAAAAAACAGTGATATTTTTGTGTTTCATTCTATTGACTTTAGTGCGATGGTTGAACCTTTACAGACGCGTTTGTCGTTTTTCTGATGGACTGTGAAGTATAATGTGATCGTCGTTATGGAGACAGTGATATGAATAAATAATAATGATAATAAAACACCAGATTAAGGCTTTTTTTTGGTCCATATCAGACAAACGTCTGCAAAGAGACGAGCACAGGGACGGAGTGACATCGCACGAGTCACAAGAGAGGGAGAGAAGAGAGACAGAGGAGGGAAGAGAAGGAGTGTGAGGAAGAGAGAGAGGGGGAAGAGAGAGGGCATGAGAGAAAGAAAGACAGAGAGAGAGAGGAGAAAGAGAGCGAGAGAAAGGTGGAGAGAGAGAGGGAGAGGAAGAGAGACAGAGGAGGGAAGAGAAGGAGTGTGAGGAAGAGAGAGAGGGGGAAGAGAGAGGGCATGAGAGAAAGAAAGACAGAGAGAGAGAGGAGAAAGAGAGCGAGAGAAAAGTGGAGAGAGAGAGGGAGAGGAAGAGAGACAGAGGAGGGAAGTGAAGGAGTGTGAGGTTTTACAGCCGACAGGAAGAGAGAAAGAGACAGAGAGGGGGAAGAGAGAGGGCGTGAGAGACAGAAAGACAGAGAGAGAGGGGAAAGAGAAAGAGAGCGAGAGAAAGATGTAGAGAGAGGGAGAGGAAGAGAGACAGAGGAGGGAAGTGAAGGAGTGTGAGGTATTTCAGCCGACAGGAAGAGAGAGAGGGGGAAGAGAGAAGGCGTGAGAGAAAGAAAGACAGAGAGAGAGGGGAAAGAGAAAGAGAGCGAGAGAAAGATGGAGAGAGGGAGAGGAAGAGAGACAGAGGAGGTAAGAGAAGGAGTGTGAGGTATTACAGCCAACAGGAAGAGAGAGAGGGGGAAGAGAGAGAGCATGAGAGAAAGAAAGGCAGAGGGAGAAAGAGAGAGAGAGAGAGAAAGATAGAGAGGGAGAAAGAGAGAAAGAGAAGGTAAGTAAAGGAGTGTGGGGTATTACAGCCGACAGGAAGAGAGAGAGGGGGAAGAGAGAGAGCATGAGAGACAGAAAGGCAGAGAGGGAGAAAGAGAGAGAGAGAGAGAAAGATAGAGAGGGAGAAAGAGAGAAAGAGAAGGTAAGTAAAGGAGTGTGGGGTATTACAGCCGACAGGAAGAGAGAGAGGGGGGGAACGTGAGAAAGAAAGACAGAGAGAGAGGGGAAAGAGAAAGAGAGCAAGAGAAAGATGGAGAGAGAGGGAGAGGAAGAGAGACAGAGGAGGTAAGTGAAGGAGTGTGAGGTATTACAGCCGACAGGAAGAGAGAGAGAGACAGAGAGGGGGAAGAGAGAGGGCGTGAGAGACAGAAAGACAGAGAGCGAGGGGAAAGGAGAGAGAGCGAGAGAGGGAGAAAGAAAAGGTTAGTAAAGGAATGTGGGATATTACAGCCGACAGGAAGAGAGAGAGACAGACAGAGAGAGAAGGAAAAGGAGAGAGAAAGATAGAGTGGGAAGAGAGAGAGATAGAGAGAGAAGGTAAGTAAAGGAGTGTGGAGTATTACAGCTGACAGGAAGAGAGGAAGAGAGAGAGAGGAGAAGGTAAGTAAAGGAATGTGAGGTATTACAGCTGAGAGGAAGAGAGAGAGGAATAGGGAGGGAGAAAGGGTGTGAGAGAGAGATGAGAGGGTACGAGGAGGAGAGAGAGACAGGGAGGAGAGAGAATGAAGACAGCTGATAGGAAGAAAGAGCGAGAGAGTGGAGGGGAGGGAGAAAGGGAGAAAGATGACATGGGGACAGAGGGGGAGAGAGAAGACAACTGAAAAACTGAGGTATTACAACTGACAGAAACAAAAGAGAGAAACTGAGAGAAGCAGAAAAGAAGGAGGACGGGAGAGAGAGGGGAGGTGGGAGGTAGAGATAAGAGAGAGGGGCAGAGACAAAGAAGTGAAGGAGAAAGAGAGAGAGAGAGACAGTAAACAGTCCCATCTCAGACACTGGACGTGATAATGACACAGTTTTGTTGCTCAGGTAAAGACGTGTCTGAGAAAACGACAAAGCGTCTCAAAGTCTGAGGGAAATAAATCAGCGTCGGCTTTTCGTAGTGGACATTCGTACTGCCTCTCCACAGATCTGACCTGTAACTCGGGCCAGTGCCACTACCCACTGGTTTAATGCCATACAATTTAAACTATTTATTAATCCAAAACTAGGACTAAAACCGTAGAAGTAAATGAAGACGATGAGGATATTTTAAGTGCTTTTCACCGAGTTTTGCTGTGGCGGTAAAGCTAACAACTAGCATGGTAACAGTGCACTTCCTGAGACAATAAAACACTATAATTAGATAAAGTCAGTTCACAGTGGACTTATTTTTACCTCAGGAGCCTCTTGTATAATATATCTGTACTTGGGGAAGACACTTTTTGCTCAAATTATGGACGCACAGATATTGATAACGGTATCGGATATCGGTTTGATCCCAGGTGCCGGTACTCGTACTCATCAAAGCGCAGACGATATCAAGAGCTGACACCACTGTAATTGTACTGTATCTTAATTTGACTCAGTGCTCACCTCTGACCTCTGAGCAGAGACGAGTCGACAAAGAAGAACATGAAGTGCACATTAATCTCAGCTTTAATCACATATGACCGCCACACCAACTGTACAAATATTTAAAGGTTTGTACAGTTTAGAGAATATCTGCGCAGTGTTTACGATAGCAGCAAGCTAACATGCTAACAAGGCTAAGTGGTATTGTGGTTCTTTGCTGGTGCGTGCATTGTAACTTATTGTAATTGACAAGGTTTTTAATGTCCATATTGGTGAGAATGTGGCCGTGGTTAAAGTAAAACACCATTCCCTGCTTTAAGGAAGTATTTTTTTTTCATTTTAAATATCCCTCAAATAAGCATTCATAAGAAAAAAGTAGGCTTACATGAATTATATAATGAAATAATGAATTGGATTTAATAATAAATAGTCATAGAACCCCAGTAAAAATAATGTCTGGTGTCAGTATCAGTATTGGGTATTGGCAAGTACTCAAAATGAAGTACTTGCACTCGTACTTGTTTTGGAAAAAGTGGTATCGGTGCATCTCTAGCTCAATTACATCGGAAAAGTAGTTGTAAATGATCATCAACCCAAACGAGGACAAAAACACCATTAGACGTGTATCTTAATTAAACAGAAGCTCAAACTGACAAAGCCCCACGTACCACTGAAGGTTCACTCACCACAGTTTGAGAAACACTGTGACAGACTGCCCCGCCCCAAGTGAAAACAGCCCCACCCACCTGCTGCTGGTGAACTGCGGTTTGGCTTCCATCCAGGCGTGGTGGGGGGTGGGCTCGTTGTAGAGGATAGGGGGAGGGCAGTGCAGAGCCAGAGCAGAGACGTTGGCGTGTCCATGGGGCGACCAGAAGGGGGCCTCAGCGAGCGCAGGCCGGGGGTAGCTGAGCACAGAGGGGCTGTAGAAGGAGAGGGGCGTGGGGGGGTAATCCTGGGAGCTGTCGGTGTATGGAGCCGGGATACACACCGCGTGGTCCAGTCCGGAAGGGGGGCTGTACACCGGAGCTCTGTGCCCAGGGGAGAGAGCTCGATCCTGGGATGGTTTACTGGAGTCGGCCTCCTGCAGCTGGAGCAGAGGCTGGGGCTCCGGAGCAGAGGGGGACGTCATGGTGCTGCTGCCCCCACTGTGCAGCATCCAAGGCGGGTAAAGAGGATGGGACAGTGCCTGCTCCCACGAACAACAAGTCTGCAGAGAAAAGAAAGAATAAAGTTAAGAGCGGAGGATGGAGAGGAGAGGGTCAGAGGAGCAGAGGATGAAGAAGAGAGGGTCAGATGGAGCAGAGGATGAAGAGGAGAGGGTCAGAGGAGCTGAGGATGGAGAGGGTCAGAGGAGCAGAGGATGAAGAGGAGGGGGTCAGATGGAGCAGAGGATGAAGAGGAGAGGGTCAGATGAAGCAGAGGATGAAGAGGAGAGGGTCAGATGAGCAGAGGATGAAGAGGAGAGGGTCAGATGGAGCAGAGGATGAAGAGGAGAGGGTCAGAGGAGCAGAGGATGGAGAGGAGAAGGTCAGAGGAGTAGAGGAGGAAGAGGAGAGGGTCAGATGGAGCAGAGGATGAAGAGGAGAGGGTCAGAGGAGCAGAGGATGGAGAGGAGAAGGTCAGAGGAGTAGAGGAGGAAGAGGAGAGGGTCAGAGGAGTAGAGGAGGAAGGGGAGAGGGTCAGAGGAGCAGAGGATGAAGAGGAGAGGGTCAGATGAAGCAGAGGATGAAGAGGAGAGGGTCAGATGAGCAGAGGATGAAGAGGAGAGGGTCAGATGGAGCAGAGGAGGAAGAGGAGAGGGTCAGATGAAGCAGAGGAGGAAGAGGAGGGGGTCAGAGGAGCGGAGGATGGAGAGGAGAGGGTCAGATGAAGCAGAGGAGGAAGAGGAGGGGGTCAGAGGAGCAGAGGATGGAGAGGAGGGGGTCAGATGGAGCAGAGGAGGAAGAGGAGGGGGTCAGAGGAGCAGAGGATGGAGAGGAGGGGGTCAGATGGAGCAGAGGATGAAGAGGAGGGGGTCAGAGGAGCGGAGGATGAAGAGGAGGGGGTCAGAGGAGCGGAGGATGGAGAGGAGAGGGTCAGATGAAGCAGAGGAGGAAGAGGAGGGGGTCAGAGGAGCAGAGGATGGAGAGGAGGGGGTCAGATGGAGCAGAGGAGGAAGAGGAGGGGGTCAGAGGAGCAGAGGATGGAGAGGAGGGGGTCAGATGGAGCGGAGGATGAAGAGGAGGGGGTCAGAGGAGCGGAGGATGAAGAGGAGGGGGTCAGAGGAGCGGAGGATGGAGAGGAGAGGGTCAGATGGAGCAGAGGATGAAGAGGAGAGGGTCAGAGTTTCAGAGGATGTAGAGGAGAGGGTCAGATGAAGCAGAGGATGAAGAGGAGAGGGTCAGATGGAGCAGAGGAGGAAGAGGAGAGGGTCAGATGGAGCAGAGGAGGAAGAGGAGGGGGTCAGAGGAGCGGAGGATGGAGAGGGTGGAGGATTATTACGAGATACTGAAGCAGCTGCTGCCCTTTTTTTGCCCTGAACTAATTTCCAAGAAGCTTTTGAGGAACAAATGAATTTTAATGAAAAATGCATTTCAAATCAAGGACATGGACTAAACTGGATCATCTGTCCTAATGTTTTGTCCAGCTGCACTATGGAACTTTTCTAGTGTTCGCTACTGTGGAACATTCCGGGTAACGACCTGTAATGTCCCACAGTATGGCATTAAATATATCGATTTTGCAGTTATTCAATTACAGGTGTTTTTCTTGCTCAAAATGACTATGAAAAACGTGCCTTATTACAGTGAGTGGACTCTTGACCTGAGCTCTAATTCGGACTATGGTGGCGTGACCTGCCCGTCTCCATGGAGATAGATAAGCCTAACGCTCTACTGTGGAACATTCAAGGCAATGCAATAAAATCTCCATGGAGACGAGCAGGTAGGTGGCAGCAGGCTCTCCATCAGAAAAGTTACATTGTGCAGCTTTAAGATCTCTATACATTATACCATTCTGAGTAAAATAATAAAAATAAATAAAAATGACCCAGTTCATTACAAAAAGATGACATCACCAGGACGGCCAAGTTAGTCAGCGAACAGTACAATCTTAGCCATAACTCATTTTTTATTGTTTCTATTGGCTCATAAAGTTATATTCACGTTTACGATCAAAGTTCGTGCTCCCAGAAACTTAACCTACTTTAGCTACAGATGTCAAAGGTCAAACTCAGATATAATAATCAACACTTTGTACCAAATGTTGAAATAAAAGTTTAACATCTCAGGCTAAGTTATTCCATAGTCAGATAAAAATATGCACATTTACAATAATTTTACACCAATATCCAACCAAACTAAGTAAAAACCGGACAACAAACACTGAACCCAGTCTGGCCAGTGTAATATATGACCATAAATATCTAATCTTCCTGCTATTGGTCAGTCCGTTCATACTCTGAGTGAGTGACAAGCCGTTTTAACCAATCAAAGTGAAGTACGAGCTCTCAAAAACAACATATGGCTTTAGTCAAGACAAATGGAAATCAATATTTTTCCAGCTGGTGGATGAAGTACTCAGCTTTGTTACTTAGATACAGCGGTAAAAAGTTATTCAAGTAAAAGTATTACATGAAAAAAATCTACTTAAGTGAAGCTACTGGACAGGAACTTTAGTCAGGATGTAATAATAACTCCTCAAAACATGTGAAAAGTACTTTTTACTTTGTAGTCCAGTTCAAAAATGTAGAGGAGCAGAAAGTACAAATGCCGCTCTTAAATTTAGTGAAGTTTCAGTATAAAGTATCAACTGTAAAATGTATGTATTGTGAGTACAAATACCCCAAAATTCTACTTACGTACAGTACTTTACCACTTGTACTTCATTACCTTCCCCCGCTGCGTGTCCCTGCATTAGTGTAATGAGATGCATTTGCCAAAGGAGCCTGATAAACTGCAGGGTCACACTGGGAAATACATCTATCAAATGAACGCAAAGTCTGATGTTTAGCCTCTTAAAATCTCCAGACTGTGTGACGTCTCAGCCTCTTTCTGGGTGAGTAACAGGTGATTTTAACCAATCACAGAGAAGTATCACAGAGAAGAAACACATGGCTTTAGTTGGCCTATACAGTTGTCCCTCGCTATATCGCGGTTCACCCTTCACTGTTTTGTGGATTTTTCATGCTTTTTTTTACAGTGTATGATCGTGCGTTGTGTTCTGCGTCCTGATTGGCTGTTGGACTGTAGACCATTGTGTTGTGCGTCCTGATTGGCTGTTGGACTGTAGACCATTGTCCATCAGTCTCCTCCGTGCCGTGTCTCCTGTCCAGCACTGAATGTGTTCAGACAAATTTACATAAACGTTGGATCGAAAATACAGCGCCAAGACGAAGAGGCGCGGTCAGAGGAACTGTGAAATACACATGAGTCAATATTAATGAATTAAACAAGAGAGAAATGTGAGAAAATGTTAATGCCTGTGTGAGAAAAGTGTATAAAGTGTGTGGTGAGGGGTTTTACAGACAAAAACAGAGAATAACTGTAAAAAATAAAGCTGATACTTCACCTATTGAGGGTTATTTTTAGAACGTGACCCCTGAGATAAACAAAGGAGCAGTGGACAGCTAGTGGATCATTATGCTATAATGTGCACAATTTAAACCGCAATATTCATCTAAAATGACTTAATAAAAGAAACAAATGTGCTGTTTTCCACATTAGAAAACTTACCGTGACTGACGTCACGGTAAATGTCACAACAAACAACGGTGCCTCCTATGGACAGCTGCATATCAGCGAGCAGTGGATTTTATTTTATTTTTTTCCCATTTGTACGAAAATGATTAGGTGAATCTTACATGTATCACAGTTTAAGAAAATAAAACTGGAGCACAAAGTAGCTACAGAGCAGTGGATGATGAAAACAAGTTGATCTGTAAAATGGTTTCTTGAAAAGAACATGCAAAAAAGCCTCAAGTGAGTAACTGATGAGGGAAAACAACTATAACATGGTTAAAAGCTCTGAAAAATCCATTTTGTAGGATAAGTCTGATTTAAGAGTACATGACAATCACGCAGTTGTTTGTCAGACGCACCACCTGCACAGGCCCATGTCCAGTGTCCGTCTGATACACCTCTACCCTGAGCCGATCCGTAAAGTCCAGAGGAAAACACTAGACAGACTTTAGAATCTCGTGTGTTCCATATGGGGAAGTGAGGACACAAAGCTTGAGAGCACTCTCAGTATTTTGGCCCTGTCGATCTCTCAGCAGGCTCTGGACTCTGCACATGTGGAGTTTACGACAGGAAGAGGCACAGCTGAGACGTGTCCAAAACCCCCAAAAAAACAGACACATCTGAATGTGAATATGTCACCACTGAACACTCTGAACACTCTGAACAGGAGGCTGTGGGTCACAAACCTCATGTTTGTACCTGTGGTCTGGAGCCTGTCCTCTGTTACACATCATACATCAGGATTTTTGAAGAAACCACAGCCAGAGGTGTGAGGAGCCAAAAATGTACTCAAGTAAGAACAGCCTACTGTTACTTCCAGGACTTAACATGATCCCCGTTTGGGAGTGTGATGGAAATTTAAGTGTACTCTTTGTGTTAATGAAAAGACCCAGACCAGACATTAACACGTGTGAAGACTCTGTCCTCCAGGAAAGTCTTTGTCTCATCTGTCCTCAGCTGTAAAAGTTCATAATCTCATGAGTGTGAAACAAAAGTCACTGCTTTGAAATGTATGAAGCTTTGGGGGAACTAAGGAGCACAGGGAGAGACGCTCGAGGGGACAGACTCAGAGACTTGGGACACCAGAAGTTTGTACACCAGTCTGTACAGAGCAGGTCTGGGCCCTGTCCTGTCTGTATCTGCTGTAACAAAGAATAAACCTTTTTTGTATTGCATAACTCACCAGGCTTCACAACAGGGAGAATGGATTCCCCTTTCTCTTGAATTTTCAGAGCAAAATATCTGGGAAAGATGTTTGGAGGATCCACCAACCTTATTGTGGTGTTTAATGGAAATGTTCTGGCAACTGTTTAGGTCTGTTCCCCTAACTGTTCCCTCGAGCTTTAGTAACTACTGCTTTATAAATGTCTTCAGTGGGACAGTGTACATTTATACACATTATATAATATACATGGACCCAAACTGTCTGAAACTGTCTCCATATATAAATAAAGGAACTTGAGAAAACTATTATTCAAGCAGGAGCAACCCTCTGGACACAACCTCCGATTAATAATTAATAATTAACAAAAGTTCACTCTAAAAACACAAATGGGCTTTGTGGACTACCTCCTAATGACATAATAAGGTGGACATGAACACTGTGTGCTCTGGAGAACGGACCAGAGTAAATGTTTGAAATGCCAATCCTCCTGGACGTGTTTAAAATGTGCACAGAGGATCAGATATGGAATTTAAACTAATCTAATCACAATAGTCGTCAGAAAAAAAACGTACTTGGGTCTTTTCTAAAAAACATTTGAGTCCTTTACGTCTCCTCTGTCACGTGTGCACCGCTCACACACTCACGAGCCCTCAGCCTTTAAATCCTGTTCACTCTGTCCAGACACAACCCAAAAAAAACCAAACAGGGCCGAGCGTCCGCGGGGTCATCGCCCGGACAACGTGACCCGATATACACACCTTTCACCTGGTTCAAAAAGAAAAACCTGGACGTGAGCGGAGAAAAACAAGAGAGCGGACCGTAGAGAGAGTAAAGCGAGCTCCTCTGGGTTTTTTAAAAGTCCAAACACAACGATTTGCTTGTGTTAAAAGGTGCACTAGTAAGCAAGCTTGCCTCTCCACAGTTCTTACCCGCCATCTGTTATTCTGGGATATTCCAGGCAAAGCGATTTCATCAGTCGCTCCACCAGAAAGGTTACATAATGAACCTTTAAGAGTTTGCGCTTTTCCGCTTTTTGCAGTACGCACTAGGGTTCTAAAAAGTATTGAAACTCTGATCATTATCGATACTAAAACTACTATTCGACTACTACTCATTTCTGCAGGTGTCAATACTAAAAAGTCCCATTCACAGGACAGAAATGAACCTTTCCTGAAGATCTTTAGAATGATCTTGAGCTGTAACAGAACAAGAATAAGACACATAGACTAGTACACACCCATGGACCACTATGACCCTACTGCACACTGAGGGAGTACACACACATATATATATAAGACACATGGGAATAGGAAAGAAAGTACTGCATTTTCTGGACTATACGTCGCTCTGGAGTATAAGCTGCACCAGCCAAAAATGCATAATAATGAAGAAAAAAACATATAAGTCACACTGGACTATAAGTTGCGTTTTGGGGGAAATTTATTTTACAAAATTCGAGACCAAGAACAGACATTTTATCTTTAAATTCAAGTTATAATAATAATAATAAAATGTGGAACAACAGGTTGAATATCAGTACATCACGCTAACGTAACACATTTATATTTATTCAGCGACATGAAGCAGACAGAACTGAACACGTGTCTAACTGTTAATATCTTACATTAACAAACCAATCAGATAAATAAAGAAGAAAAAACAAGCAACAAGTTTACTCTGGATCTCACTCCAAATCAATAAATCCATTAAATTCTTCATCCTCGGTGTCACTTCTGAACAAATCCACCAACTCCAGAGGAAGATGAAGCTCCGCTAACTCTTCTGTGTGACTGTCAAACTGGTACAAGTCCAGAGAATAACGAAGATGTGAAATTATATGTTTTTAATCATTTCACGTATTAGTCACATCTGAGAATAAGTCGCACCTCTGGACAAACTATGAACAAAAGTGACACTTATAGTCTGGAAAATACAGTAATACCATTTTAAAGTGTGCTGAAATCACATTCTGTTGTTCTAAATAGTGTTTTTTATCATCACCGTGGTATCAGAATCAGTATTGCGTATCGAGTCTATTCCTTATTATCAAATTCGACACTAGTGCAGATTCTGTGTAGACTCTGTTGTTAAATGTCCCTGGTTGAATCTGTGACGTGAAATAAAGCGCTGGGTGAAGTCATTCTCCGCAGATTTAAAGTCATTCATCAAACTGTACACACCTCGTCTGGACAAATGGCACTGGGACGCCGCTTTAGCTTTAGGATCGTTAAACGTGCAACAAAAAGCGCACACCACAGTCACAAAGAGAGGAAGAGTCCTAATATAATTCCATTACTATTGTTGTATTTATTGTCCATTACCATTGTTGTATTTATTGTCCATTACCATTGTTGTATTTATTGTCCATTACTATCGTTGTATTTATTGTCCATTACCATTGTTGTATTTATTGTCCATTACTATTGTTGTATTTATTGTCCATTACTATTGTTGTATTTATCGTCCATTACTATCGTTGTATTTATTGTCCATTACTATTGTTGTATTTATCGTCCATTACTATCGTTGTATTTATCGTCCATTACTATCGTTGTATTTATCGTCCATTACTATCGTTGTATTTATTGTCCATTACTATCGTTGTATTTATTGTCCATTACTATCGTTGTATTTATTGTCCATTACTATCGTTGTATTTGTTGTCCATTACTATTGTTGTATTTATCGTCCATTACTATTGTTGTATTTATTGTCCATTACTATTGTTGTATTTGTCGTCCATTACTATTGTTGTATTTGTTGTCCATTACCATTGTTGTATTTATATAATTATATTTTATAACAGAGGGGGTGGGATTAAATAAGTTTTCTTCTTCCCACTCCTTTTTGGGCAATCGGAGACACTCTTTTTTTTTTGTGTTTTGTTTGTCTGTTTTTGTTTATTTTTCCTTGTCTCTTGTATCATTGTGTTGATTGATATCGATTTTGGCTGCCTAGGCTACACAAAGAGAAAAGATGTCCATTTGCCCAAGACAAATAATTAAAAAATAAAAAATAAAAACAATCAGATGAAATTTTAAATCTCCGAGTTTAAAGACTGCAGCGGGATATGGCAGCGAAGGGCCCACACGCCACAAGCTAAAAGTTGTGAACTCACCCGTCAGCTGCTTCCTGTCCACAGTAAAAACAGTCACTCTGATCTTTGGAACACTTTTGAGTCTCAGAGCGTTACACTTCTACTTTAGATTCAAGTGAAAACTGTGGCTGTGTCTGAATGTTCCCCCTCGGCCCTGATTCACCGCACAGCCCCGAACTCTTCAGTAGATTCTATAGAGCAATTTGGACACAAAGCTGAAGAAAAGTCCACTAAACTCTGATAAAACGAAATAAAATAAATCGTTCAACTGGCACACAAGTCTTTATGGACGAATAATAACTGTACAAGTTTTTGTCAAGCTGGATCTCGTGTAAAAATGGACTGGATTTTTACATTTTTGTCCGAGAAGTGGAAATTCTCAATCTTTTAAACAGCCCGAGTTAAGGTGAGCGGCTAATGTTAGCAACTTTACAGTGTTTTTTTCATAATCAGGATCAACAGTGAGATAAACCGGCGCTCACATCTGCTTCATTCCGTCGTGTTGTGTCCGGTTAAAGACCCGTCTCTGTTCGCTGTTATTTTTTCTAACTCTCCCAGTGCATTGTGGTCTATACTGACCGCTCTAGTGACCACCGATGTCCACTACTTTTGAAGGTGCATTGTGGGAGATTTTGAGCGCACTACTTTTTTTTTTCCACCAACAGGACATTCGGGCGCCACTAAAAAAAAATGGCATGACCCCTAAATAGCGCCCCCTGTAGGGAGTAGTGTGGACAGCCTGTTTTATTAGTGAAATATTTTACAGAAAGCCGGAGATAAACTAGGTAAATACTTCAAATCTGTGTTATTATTACAAGTTAGACTGAACCGCTAGACCTTTATTCACGCTTACATACTCAGTGGGACACGTTAAATATTTGATAAGGGCTTGTTAAAGTAGATTTTCAGAAATATACAGTAAAAAGTACTGTTTAAAGTAATATGGGCCAATTCACCTGGAAGCTTGAGGGCCAAGAAAAATTGGTCTGAGGGCCGCATTTGGACCCCGGGCCGTAGTTTGGCCATGCCTGAACTAGATAAACACAGGAAGTAGAGTCGCTGTCATAACATAGTGCTGTTTTGTGGACTTTAACAACTTTACGAGAGGCGTGTAATACAATCTTCTTTAAATTATTACGTTTGTATGTTGCGTCACCCCCATCTGCCCCTGACACCCCTCTATCTATTTTATGTATTGGTTGTTGTTGCCGTGGTGATGTTTTGCGGTCACGAGGATCCTAAATCAGATCACGCTTCCTACCTGAAGTCGGGGAGAAGCGGATCAGGTCCTAAAATCAGACAAATGATCCAAATAAAACTGAGACAGACTAAATGTGTTTTTTTTTTTTTTAAGAATAAGAAACGATTAAAAATAATAAAAACACGAGCAATTCTAGAGGGTAAAAGCTACGAAAACCGATTAGAAAAATGTCTTCTTTGCGCGTAAATTATCCCTGTGTGTTTGACCTGAGCACGACTTACTGCGCTTTTTGTATTTTTGTCATTTTTTTCCTCAACTGAAACTGAAAACTACGGTAAAGTACTATCCCGTGACAGTAACACTTTAACACGCGTGACCCCGGTTTGAGGACACACGGCAGGTTTAGGGGCAGGGTCACTGTTACGCTGTTCTCTTGGTCAATCTTTACCGAAATCTGCCGTTTCGACGATGAATAATGAATTTAAGATTAATATTTAGTCCTACTGTACAAACCGTCTTCCCGCACAGATAGTTTCTCAAATTTGGTGTACAATTTAATCCATTTCAGATTAAGAAACTTCCAGACTGAATAAATTAACCCGAACACTGACGTTATGTATTTGTACAGTTACGAAATGCGGAAAAAGCAGAAATAAAATCATTCATCTAACAACACGACCACATCAAAGCTTAAAGATGCACAGTGGAACTTTTCTGGTTGAGAGTTCACGGAGATTTTTTCTGCCTGGAATGTTCCATGGTATTGCATTAACTCATCGTGCTCATCTCGCATTTATTAAATTAGAGATGCTGAAAAAACAGTCTAATAAACCTACATAGAAACACACACAAACAGACACACTTTCCACAGAGCTGACCTATAACCGGGCCTAGTGGTGGACCGGCTCTCTCCATGGAGATAAGACAGGTTTAATGCCGTACTTTAGAACATTCCAAGCAAAGTAATAACATCTCCAACTAGAACAGTGACAGAATGGACCTTTAAATTCTCATATTCTTTGACAAACTGTTGTTATAAATGACATCACAATATTCTCCAGGCCAATAGTTCTGAACACACACGGACCCGCTCAGGGGAACACTGTTCAAACGCACACTTAGTACAGGGAGTTCTTTAAAAAGCCACAAATGATCAAGTTCAGCATTTGTGAATTTAGCTTTTGCGTATTTCATGTGTACAAGAGGAAAAGTGTCTCCGCCCCCTACAGGTAGAATGACATCATCACTGTCTGGAACCTGAACTCCACCAGAGAAACTCGTATGAGACCGACCAAGACCAGTGGAACTTAACCAGGAACTAAACCGGGAACTAAAACTGGAACTAAACCTGGAACTAAACCTGGAACTAAACCAGGAACTAAACCAGGAACTAAACCTGGAACTAAACCAGGAACTAAACCAGGAACTAAACCAGAAACTAAACCTGGAACTAAACCTGGAACTGAACCAGAAACTAAACCAGAAACTAAACCTGGAACTAAACCTGGAACTAAACCAGAAACTAAACCAGAAACTAAACCTGGAACTAAACCTGGAACTAAACCAGAAACTAAACCTGGAACTAAACCTGGAACTAAACCAGAAACTAAACCAGAAACTAAACCAGAAACTAAACCTAGAACTAAACCTGGAACTAAACCTGGAACTAAACCAGAAACTAAACCAGAAACTAAACCTGGAACTAAACCTGGAACTAAACCCGAAACTAAACCAGAAACTAAACCTGGAACTAAACCAGAAACTAAACCTGGAACTAAACCAGGAACTAAACCCGGAACTAAACCCGGAACTAAACCTGGAACTAAACCTGACCTAGGCCTGGACTGGACTAAACTTGGAGCCAAACAGAACAAACACAGCACACTATGTTCCACTGTGTTTTTAAACTCCACACACCTTCACTAGAATCAGTTGGATTGAGTCTGTTCTCAACTAAAGGTAAAAGGAGCTGTTCACACTTCATGACATCACAAGGTAGAACAGAGCATTCTAAGTTATGGAGATGTAGACAGACTAGTAATGCAGGGTTATTCAAGCACGAGTGGATGAAACGAAACACAACTCCAGGTCTGTTTTTGAGACGGTAACACGACTTAAAGCTCACACGAGTCAATTTTGAGTAATATAAAACCTTTAAGCAAAAATCAACTGGAATAAGAGGTTAAAGGTCACAAAACACAAATATCTCAGTCCACAACAATCTAATCCATTTTACACATTCACACTTCTCATGACTAAACTCCACTAGATAACGTTTTCTGGCACGTGTTTGTCTCCATGGAGATGTTACCGCTTTAACTGGAATGTTCCACAGTATGGCATTAAACTTGTCAGTGTGCCGTTTATTTAATTACAGGTGTTTTATTGGTTGAAAAACACGCATTCTTATTCCACAGATATGACATGTCACTCATAAACTGTATATATAAATGGACATAGCTAACCTGCTAGCCGTCACATTCCAAATGGGAAATGATCATGGGCGTGGTTCCAGCTCCATCCACTCTGGCTTCAATTCACTTTCTATTGAAAAACTGTGGGCCCTCTCTCTGTCAGACTCCTTTTGGTCTTAAATGTTCGTATCAACCCTCTACATGATCCTGGGGTTTTTATTTTACTATTGTGTCTGTAAATCACGATAGAAGATATAAACGTTAATAACAGACAGCAGAAGGGGCGTTACCTTTCGACAGCTTCGTCCAGATTGGCTCTTTGGTTGCTATGATACTATTCCTAACATGGAACTTGGCTCCAAATTGGCCCCTATAACCGCTCTAGCCTCGATGAGCTTCATTGGGCGACGTCACACTCACTTATTCCACTTCTTTATACAGTCTATGTTCTAACTTGACAAAAACTTGACGGAAATACACAGTTTAGTCGTACTGCGGAACATTTCGGTCGAAGGAATAATCTCTCAAACGCTGCACGAGAACTTAATAACTTCAAATGGACATCACCCCCAATCAGACGTTTAAAATCAAATAAACTCAAAATGTAAAGTTTAACTCAATAAAAAAAAAAACTGCAATTTGAATGAACTAAAAGAGGTCTTATTATATGTCCACGGGGGTCTTATTCTGTGTCAAAGCTGCTAACCCTGTAGTTTAAACCTTCTCGGATGAATTTCGTAGTTCAGATTTCAGTCTCGTCTCAAACGTCATCGCACCTGGACTTACATCGGCCTGAAAAACCAAACCAAATCTCTCGTCTAAACCACGTAGCGTTTTTTTTTTTTTTCACAAAAGCGTTGAAAAGAGTGCGATACTCACTGCGCGCCGAGTTGTTGTTGTTGTTGGGGGTATTCGTTCGACCGGTGGCAGCAGCTCAGTGTTTGAGCTTTGGTCGCTCCGTTGCTGATGGCACAGAAACACAAACCAGCGTCCAAACAGCGGGCAAAGGGCGCCAGCATCGGGTTTTATTCTGATGATTGTAAACCATTCACTGTACAGAACGGGGGGAGGAGGAGGAGGAGGAGGAGGAGGAGGGGAGGAAATGAGGAGAGGGAAGAGGGGGAGACAGGGAATAAATGATATTTTCAGTCTGCCCTAGTATGGGTTGATATCGGGTATCAGTATCGGAGCAGAACAAGCTGGATCATTCCAACTCTTCAGCTTAATTTTTTTTTTTTTTTTTGGGATTACAGTGGTTGCTCATGGTCTCAGATTTTTTTGTTGTTGTTTTTTTTTTTTTTTACACCGTATGATCGTGCGTTGTGTCGTGCGTCCTGATTGGCTGTTAGACTGTAGACCATTGTCCATCAGTCTCCTCCGTGCCGTGTCTCCTGTCCAGTACAGAATGTGTTCAGACAAATTTACATAAACGTTGGATCTCAGTGTGACTCTGAAGTGCTGTACGTTTGCGATTTGTTTTCTCCCCGACAAAACCCACAATGTCGATGAAACGTTCTGCACCGACAAAGACGCCTACGAAGGTTTGAACTTTGAGAGAGTTTAAACGAGAGAGAAATGTGAGAAAATGTTAACGCCTGTGTGAGAAAAGTGTATAAAGTGTGTGGTGAGGGGTTTTACAGACAAAAACAGACAGAATAACTGTTAAAAATAAAGCTGATACTTCGCGGATTTCGTCTATTGTGGGTTATTTTTGGAACGTGACCCCCGCGATAAACGAGGGATCAGTGTACAACAAATCTCCACACTGAAAGAAAAAGTACACACAGTAAATCCATATTATTCACAACTGACAAAGGTGAAGTTTGAGTTTTCCCGTATTATCTGTAGATCATCTGCATCCCAAAAGCTTTTTTTTTTATTATAAAATTAAATTAAAAGTTAACAAAAGAGTACAAAACGAAATAAGAACACAGAATGCCAGGGGGGTATACAAAAATAAAAGAAAGTTAGCTGGATCCACTGTGACATTTAACAAAAATGTCACAGTGTACATTTATACTCCGGGCGTACATTTATACTCCGGGCGTACATTTATACTCCGGGCGTACATTTATACTCCGGGCGTACATTTATACTCCGGGCGTACATTTATACTCCAGGTGTACAAAAAGTGTTAATATAGCTTTTTTGTTTAAGCTTTTGGAAATAGTGGATATGTAAGATTCTATTTGATTAATTAAAACATGCATCCCAAAAGCTCCAAATCCTCCATTTCACCTGATGATGTCATTTAGTGGTTGGTTCTACACAGGGTTTGTGTGAGACGGGACTCGACTTTGACAATATTTAAATCCAGACTCAAAACGGTTCTGTTTATCTGTGCGTACGACAAAGGTTTTTATCCGGCACTCTTCTTTTTTAACGGTAATTTTATGACGACAAAAGAAACACGGACTGACGGACTTTTATTAGACGTAGTAAAGTGACAGGAAAGTATTTGAGAAGTGACAGGAAAGGTTTTTTTTGTAAAGTAATGGGAAAAACTGAGCAAGACAGTGTTTAAAGAGTGAGAGAGAGAGAGTTTTTAGAGAGTTTTAGAGAGAGAGCTGCAGATTGGGTGATTATTTATGTTTTGATTTGTGTGATTTTAACGTCTTTCTTATTCCGTAAAGCACTGGGAATTACCTCGTGTACGGATTGCGCCGTACGAATAAACTCGCCTCGCCTTAAACGTGTGTGAACGAAACAAAAAACACAACTCCGGGTCTGTCTGCGATGAGGAAACGACAGAATAATAATAAGACGGATCAAAACTGGTGCAACATACGCCCTTTAATAAGTCCAGGGTTTCGTGTGCGTTTCAGGTCCAAGTCATGGGACCGTCGGGAATGTCAGAAATTCCTCCAAGCCGTCTGAAGGATCGCTCCAGTGAAACATTTACTAGTTTCAGAATGACGGGTTAATTCCACGTCTTTGTGTTCTCGTATATAGAGTTTGCGGTTTATGATTTTTAGTGGCCATCGGGTTTAAATCTCTTCGCAGATGTTTTTATTTGGGCCCGTCAGAGTGAACAAAACGTGACGACGCACTGCGCTCTCGGATTTACTCGGAATTAACGGGTCTGTGGTCGAGTTTGCCGTCGTTTCAAATCAGATCGTTTGGAGAAAATAATCAAAATTCGTCCTCACTAATAATATGTGCAGTTGGAAAAAACCCATATCAGCCCATTTTTAGTTGTTACCTTTACATCCACTCTCCCCCCACCTCTCTTCTTTTTCTCTCCCCCTCCTTTCTCTCTTCCTCTCCTCTCTCTCTCTCCCTTCCTCCATCTCCTCCTCCTTTTTCTCTTTCTCTCTCCATCTCTTTCTCCTCTTTCCCTCTCTCTCTTCAACCCCCCTCGCTCTCTTGCCGTCTCTCCCTCTCTCTTCTCTCTCCCCTCCATCTCTTCGACCCCTCTCGCTCTCTTGCTGTCTCTCCCTCTCTTCTCTCTCCCCTCTCGCTCTGTGTCCCCTTCTCTCTCCCTCTATGTATCTTTTTCTCCCCCCTCTTCTCTCTCCCCTCACTCTCTTGCTCTTTCTCTCTCCATCTCTTTCTCCTCTTTCCCTCTCTCTCTTCAACCCCCCTCGCTCTCTTGCGGTCTCTCCCTCTCTCTTCTCTCTCCCCTCCATCTCTTCAGCCCCTCTCGCTCTCCGTGTCCCCTTATCTCTACTCTTGTCTCTCTCTCTCTCTATCCCATTCTGTTTCTCCTCTCCTTCTCTCTGCCCTCCTTCTCTCTCCCCCCCTCTCTCTCCTCCCTCCCTCCCCATCCCTCTCTCCTTTTCTCCCCCGTCTCTTCTCTCTGCCCTCCCTCTTCTCTCTCCCCTCACTCTCTCTCTCTCTTTTCTCTCTCTCTCCATCTCTTCAACCCCTCTCGCTCTCCGTGTCCCCTTCTCTCTACCTCTACCTCCCCCTCGCTCTCTTTTTCTCCCCCCCTTGTCTCTCCCCTCCCTCTCGCCTCTCTCCCTCTCTCTATCCCTCTCTGTTTCTCCCCTCCTTCTCTCTGCCCTCCTTCTCTCTCCTCCCTCCCTCCCCATCCCTCTCCCTCTCTCCTTTTCTCCCCCGTCTCTTCTCTCTGCCCTTCCTCTTCTCTCTCCCCTCATTCCCTTTCTCCCCCCTCCTGCCGTTTTGTTTTCACTATAGATCAAACATAAACTGAGGGATCACATCAAACCATCCACTGTCTCTGCTTCAGAACATTCTCCTTGGAGACACATATTTTTTATGCCATATTGTGGAACATTACAGCCAAAGGAACATGTCCATGGAAACAAGCAGGAAGAGGTCGTCCTCCAGGCCAAATATGAGTCAGGTTTGTGGAGATGCAAGCTCGCTCTAAAGTTTTTCAGCTCAATAAAAATATGACAAAATGATGCTTCCTACTGAAGGATGTCTATTTTTTGGCTAAAAAGTTACATACTGTGGCTTTAAGCTCAAACTACGTAAAACTCATACTACAACCACTATGGCACAATAAGTACCTCTGCTTTAACTACTGCTATTACAAAACAAATATTTGTAAAAATTGCTTTACAAATTACAAAAGCGTTCGCGCCTCGCCGTTTGCCGTGAGGTAAAAATGACAAAATCACAGATTCTTCTTTTGACAGAAAATTCACAAACGTTAAACGTTAAAGTCGCCGGCGGCTCGTTCATGTCGTCACATTTACCCGTTTATTCTGAACAGAACGGCGCTCGTGTCCAAAGTTTATCAAAACTGTCTCAGTTTGGAACAAGAGAGAGAAGAGGGGAGGAGAAGGACAGAGGACGAGAGAAGAGGGGGAGGAGAGAAAGACAGGAGGAGAGAGGGAGAGAAACAGAGAGGAGGGAAAGCTGGAGAAGAAGAGATGGAGAGAGAAAGGGAGGGAGAGCGAGAGTGAGTGGAGACAGAAGGATAAAGGAGAGATGGAGAGAGGGAGAGGAAGACAGAAGGGAAAGAGAGAGGGAGAGAGTGGGAAAGACAGGAGAAAGAGAGAAGAAGAGAGACAGAAGGAGGGAGGGAGGAAGACAGAGGAGAAAGAGAGGAGAGAGACAGTGAAAGGGGGGAAAGAGAGAGGGAGAGAGACAGAGAGGAAGTGGGGGGAAGAGAGATAGAGAGGGAGAAAGAGAGGGAGAGCAAGAGGGGAAATGCAGAGAAGGAGAGAGAGAGAGAGAGACAGAGGGGAAGACAGAAGAGAAGGAGAGGGAAAGAGGGGGAAGAGAGAAAAGAGAAAGACAGACAGAGAGATAGAAAGGGAGGAGGGGGTAAGCGAGGAGAGAAAGAGAGAGGGAAGAGAGGAAGAGTAGAGAAAGGAGAGAACGGGAGAGCGAGGGAATGCGAACTAGCGACGGGGAGAGTAAGGGAGGAGGGTAAGTGAGAGGGAGAAAAGAAGGGGAGAGGGTTAGTACGAGGGGGAGGGAGAATGGAGACAATGAAAGAGGGAGAGAGACGGAGACATTTATGGCAGTTCGTTCAGTAGCTCAACCTTTGACCTTTGAGTCCCGCCAGACCATTCTGATCAGATAAGAGATAAAGCTCAAATCTGCTGCAGACTCAGGGTCAACGCGACACAAAAGACAGAATATAAATGTACACCTGGAGTATAAATGTACACCTGGAGTATAAATGTACACCTGGAGTATAATTGTACACAGAGTATAAATGTACACCCGGAGTATAAATGTACACCCGGAGTATAAATGTACACCCGGAGTATAAATGTACACCTGGAGTATAAATGTACACCTGGAGTATAAATGTACACCGAGTATAAATGTACACCTGGAATATAAATGTACACCTGGAGTATAATTGTACACAGAGTATAAATGTACACCCGGAGTATAAATGTACACCCGGAGTATAAATGTACACCCGGAGTATAAATGTACACCCGGAGTATAAATGTACACCCGGAGTATAAATGTACACCCGGAGTATAAATGTACACCCGGAGTATAAATGTACACCCGGAGTATAAATGTATAAATGTACACCCGGAGTATAAATGTATAAATGTACACCCGGAGTATAAATGTACACCCGGAGTATAAATGTACACCCGGAGTATAAATGTACACCCGGAGTATAAATGTATAAATGTACACCCGGAGTATAAATGTACACCCGGAGTATAAATGTACACCCGGAGTATAAATGTACACCTGGAGTATAAATGTACACCCGGAGTATAAATGTACACCCGGAGTGTAAATGTACACCTGGAGTATAAATGTACACCTGGAGTATAAATGTACACCC
The DNA here is from genome assembly GCF_009829125.3 of Periophthalmus magnuspinnatus. NCBI lineage: Eukaryota > Metazoa > Chordata > Actinopteri > Gobiiformes > Gobiidae > Periophthalmus > Periophthalmus magnuspinnatus. Next base: position 25,287,933 of record NC_047147.1, on the reverse strand, counting down.
GGAGTATAAATGTACACCCGGAGTATAAATGTACACCCGGAGTATAAATGTACACCCGGAGTATAAATGTATAAATGTACACCCGGAGTATAAATGTATAAATGTACACCCGGAGTATAAATGTATAAATGTACACCCGGAGTATAAATGTACACCCGGAGTATAAATGTACACCCGGAGTATAAATGTACACCCGGAGTGTAAATGTACACCTGGAGTATACATGTACACCTGGAGTATAATTGTACACAGAGTATAAATGTACACCCGGAGTATAAATGTACACCTGGAGTATAAATGTACACCTGGAGTATAAATGTACACCTGGAGTATACATGTACACCTGGAGTATAATTGTACACAGAGTATAAATGTACACCCGGAGTATAAATGTACACCCGGAGTATAAATGTACACAATATATAGGTACAGATACTGTCCTGGCTAATGATTCATATGTGGCGTTTGCAGTTCTGATACCAACTCTGATACTTTAGTTTTAAGGATCTGCTGATGCCTGATATCAATTTATTTTAAACAAAAATAAGATAAAACTGATCCAAAAGTGTTTTTTAACTGTTACTTATCTCTCAAATAACGACAGAACAACTTTGTGTAAATAAACATTCAAACATTATGAGACTTTCTGGGCGACTATTAGACTATTCTGTGTTGAATAGTCCAATTACATCAAGTTATGTCCAATCAGGATATCGGCTAAATCTACCGTAAATTTAGGAGTATTGGAGCGCACCTGAGTATAAGCCACATAGGCTAAATTTGAAAAGAAAATGCATTTTTTAATTTAAGGCTTTTTTAAAAACTGTGCCTGAAACACGGGATGAACATACCTGCATGTTTAGAAAATGAAACCTCCAACATCGCACCATCGATTCACCGATACCAAACTTGCGTGCTGTGGCTCTATTTCCTTCTTTGATACCAGATCTATTGCCTTCATCTTAAAAACTGCATCATTTGCATTTCTTGGTGTGTTTTCCATGATGATGATGATGTGCAAAATGACAGTTCAAAATCAAAACTTGTGTATTCTTCAGCGCATAATCTTTCCCCACGTCTGTCTCACTTTTGTGTCCTTAGCCAGTGAAAATATATAAATTAGCCGCACTGTTGTATAGGCCACAGGGTTCAAAGTGTGGGAGAAAAGTATCGGCCTATAGTCTTATTTGTGTCGCCGACAATATCCAATACCAATATCAAATCAATTAAATACCGCATTACGAGTGATTGGTTGGCTCATATACTGGGCCGATATTTGCTCCATATCAGCCCAAAAATATTCCTGTTCCTCTGGATTCTCAACAAGTGGTATCGGTATCGGCCATGACAAAAAAAAAATGCATATTGGTCTGTAGTAAGTGTAAGTGCTGCTTTTATAACATGCTAGAAAACAGCAGGTTTGGCACAGTTTTAACGCCAAACCCGGACAAAGCCAAGCCTGAAATCTCGTGTAAAGACGTTCCGAGCCGTATATTTACACACTCGTCCTCCACTGATCTAAGCCCTCAGAATGAAACCAGTTTGTAAAAGAGTTTAATCAGCTGAGATAAAGACGTGAAAACCTCCTCCACTCTGCAGTGAGAAGGGTCCAGACGCATACCACGGGACAAAAGTACACAAAAAAGTACTGCAAACAAGTACCACAAAGAGCCCACTGAGACTACAGAGAGTCCAAGACCCAGCAGACGGGTTTCGGTCCAGGATATGAGAGATCCAAGAAACAAGAAAATAATGAGAAATGCAAATGATCCGAGAGAATCTGCATGTGAAAAGTGTCCACTCCAGTTTCAACATTTTCATCTGAACTGAAGCTGGAAAAAACAAGAGACGCAAAGAACGCAAAACTTTAGCTCCTGATGTGTTTAGAGCAGAGACGTCCAGGATCCTGGCTCAGATCTGGAGAAGGGTCCCGCTAGGCCTTTGGTTGGATGAGTGTGAGGGAATTATTTGTATTGTCTACGAGTACAGAACTTTAGATGATGTGCAATGTATGAAAAGCAATTTATAAATAATAAATACCAGGGTTGTCAAAAGTACGGAAACTAGATTATTTCAGCAGGTATCGATACAGAAATGCACATCCCTACAGCTGGACAGAAGGGTCCAGAAGGGACAGAATGGTCCATCAATTGATCACGAGGTTCTGAAAATGTGTTGTTTAAATCAATTTTGTATTTTTTTATGAGTGCATTGTGTGCAAACACTGAACATTCTGCCGTACACACATGCAGCACACCCCCAGTGTGATGTCACTGCAAACCTTCCCTTTTCCCATACCCAGCACTGGATACACAGTAACAGTTCTGTATCTGCCCCCACACTGAGCTCCAGGAGGAGGGGGCGTTTGCGGAGGGTCTACCCGCTCAGAGGCAGCCTGACCCTGGGAGAGCGGCGCCAGACGAGGGCTGTTCTGGAGAAACCTGAAGAGAGGAAACGGGATGTGCTCTGACTGAGTTTAATTTAACTACTGCATCCTCCTCCCACACCAGGAATTATACAAAACTGATTATTTATATTATATATTGCAATCATTTTATATTTTTTTTAGCCAGTGTGAGTTACAGAGGTTAAGTGAAGTACCATCTGAAAGATGTGAATCCAGAATTGAGAGCGATTTCTATCCTTCTAATCATCAAGGAAACCAATGTGCCGACATAAGAGGTAACCATGGAAGCCATGGAAGGGCCTAAGGGTCCAGAAGGATCCCGCAAAGGGTACAGTCCCATTGATTACAAGAAAGCCTATGACACATGGATCACTGAATCCCTGGAGCTGTACAAGTTCCTGACATATACCACTGCTGTCCTGCATAGGTCAGAACACCCTCAGCCTCAAACCATGATACTGACTCAGGAATGGGACATCAAGCTCTACACTAAGAATGAGTAAGACATCAACTCCCACCACCAGGATCAGCACAGAGACTGAGGACAAGTACCTTGGTATCCCACAAGCAAATGGCAACTTTGGGAAGAGGAAACAAGGAAAGCCACAGCCAAAGCCGCCCCAACCAAACACCCCCAAGGAGTAAGGTGTCAGCTCCATGGCAACGTGCCAGTAATCAGCAGGAAAGCTGGTCAAAGGACACACACTACAGACCACAGACAATGAGATATGAAAGCTCCTGGCCATGCATGTAAGGATCCACCCAATCCAGCACCGTGACACTGCCTTAAGGAAGGAGGCAGAGGACTAGTGTGAGAGCCACTGTGCAGGAGGAAACATCAATGATCCATAAATACATCCAGGACAAGGCACCAACAGATGATGTGCTGAGTGAATGGGAGTGTAGAGGAAGAGGCAATCCAGCAGGATGTAAGATGCTGCAGGGGAAGCATATGTGGAGCGGCAAAACCAAGTGGAGCCATAGTGTACAGAAACATCTGTGCAGAGTACGGACTGGAGACCCTGAGGTCAAGGTGGGAAACACCTCCAAAGGTAATGGAGAATGATCGAGCCAAGATCCTGTGGGACTCCCAGATACAGACTGACAGAATGGTGATGTACCAACCGGACATTGTGGTGGTGAATAAACAACAGAGCAAAGCCGTTGTGGTGGACATCGCAGTACCAAGTGATGGGAACATCAGGAAAAAGGAACATGAGAAACTAGAGAAATACCAGGGGCTCAGAGAAGAGCTGGAGAAGGCCTGGAAGGTGAAGGTATCAGTGGTGCCCGTGGTCATTGGAGCACTCGGGGCAGTGACCCCCAAACTGGAGGAGGAGTGGCTACAGCAGAAAAACATGTCAGTGCAGTACTAGGAACAAAGATACTGCACAGAACCCTCAAGCTCCCGGGCCACTGGTAGAGGACCAGAGCTTGAAAAAGGATGAGAAACCAGCTGTGGATGAGAGTTTTCATATTTATTTATTTATTTTTATTTTTTTTATTTTTTTTGTGGATTAATAACGTTTCTCTTAAGTCGGAAGAATTTTACCAAAATGTGAAAAAAATAATATCACCTTTAAAGAGGGCCAGGACTGGGCCAGGACTAAACCAGGACCAAACCAAGACTAAACCAGGACCAAACCAAGACTAAACCAGGACCAAACCAAGACTAAACCAGGACCAAACCAGGGCTGCAGATCAATGTGCTGTATATTTACATCATCATAATTGTTAGAAAACTGTCTTCACTATAATTTAAGACTCGAGCTCTATTTTTTATCTGATCTACTGTACTCTAAAACACAATAGAAAAATTTCAATCACATTTTGTACAATTTATACTACTACATAATATGTAATAGACCGAGCGTTTCCAAGGATCTTTATCTGGACTGTTTGACATTAGTAAAGACAACAGAAACTTGCTATAAAGAACAAGTTATTTCTGTCCAAACAGTAAGCGGTATCACACGTTCCAATTGGCCTTCTCACAGAGGGGAGGCCGACTGAAGACAATAGTGCAGAGTCAGTCCTGGTCTAGTCCTAGTTTGGTCTAGTTTCAGAATGAGCTCATGCCTCAGACTGTAGTAATCCTCCCCGTGTACTCCTCACTCCCCCAAAGACCAGGACCTCCCAGGACCGACCACACTCGGAACCAGGATCCCAGTCTAGTCCTGGTCTGGTCCTACAAATCAAATTCACGTTACATTAAATGCTGGTGGTGGTGAACTTCTACTGGAGCCACAGCTGTCCCGGGGCAGTTTGATGGAAGTGAGGCTGCCAGTGTTTACATTTAACACTAAAACACTTGTCTGACAGATCAGGTTTGTATAAAAAAAAAAAAGCAAACAAAAAAAAGAAGAGCTGTTATGTTAAATTTTCATTGCTAAACCACAAAGAAAATGTAACATAAGACAAGTCTAAACAAGAACTAAACCAAGTCTAAACAAGAACTAAACCAAGTCTAAACAAGAACTAAACCAAGTCTAAACCAAGTCTTAACCAAGTCTTAACCAAGTCTTAACCAAGTCTTAACCAAGTCTTAACCAGGACTAAACCACGTCAGTCTCTGTTTCTGGTTTAAAGATTACAGTTACTCTCTACTCCAACTCAAGGCTGATCTGAGCCACGCAAACAGGTCTAAACCAGGTTTAAACCAGGTCTAGACCCAGGCTAAACCAGAGCTAAACCAGGACTAAACCAGGTTTAAACCAGGTCTAGACCCAGGCTAAACCAGAGCTAAACCAGGACTAAACCAGGTCTATCTTTGGTCCTCTCCCATCACAGTAACAAACCACAGTATTGACAGTGTTCATAGATTACAGTGATACTGTGCTCCGACTCAAGGCTGATCACAACCACAAAACCAGGTCTAAACCAGGTCTAAACCAGGTCTAAACCAGGTCTAAACCAGGTCTAAACCAGGTCTAAACCAGGTCTAAACCAGATCTAAACCAGGATTAAACCAGATCCAAACCAGGAATAAATCAGGATTAAACCAGGATTAAACCAAGGCTAAACCGAGTCTAAACTAGGACTAAACCACGTCTAAACCAGAACTAAAGAGGGTCTCTCCCAACACAACAGCAAGCCGCATATTGACAGATTACAGTTACACTCTGCTCCGACTCAAGGCTAATCTGAACCACAAACAAACAGATATGTGTCTTTTGTGATAAAATGGGGCAGAAGTTTGAATCATCAGGAACAATAATAAAACTCGAGTGTACGGGACAAATGTGCATGAGACTAACACCGGGACAACAGTATCTTTGAACTGTAAGAAAGAATAAATAAGAATTCATTTGAGATCTCAATTGAATGGATCTTAATTATCTTAAAGTGTCAAAAAAATGTTACAATGTTGCCAAATTAGGACTAAACTGGAACTAAACTAAGACAAGACTGCAGGGGTCTAAACCAGGACTAAACCAGGACTAAACCAGAACAAGACCAGAGCTGCAGACCAATATGCAAAGGTCGTAGGTCAGATTAAGCAGTAGGTCATATTACATTCATTTTTATCTGTTTAAATGAGATATTCACATCGCAATATGAATCGTAACGGCTGAACGCGAGCGCGACTTTAAAACTAAACTTCATATTTATACGTCCAAATGAAATAAATCCAGACACGTCGGCCATTTACTGAATCCAAACCCAAATCTGAGCCACAATATTGAACCTGATCAGTTTTAAAACGGCTCATTTTCTTTTCAATCTTCTGGAAATTTTGTTCTAAACTCTGTCAAAGAAAGAGTGACTTGTACAAAAGGTTAAGAGAAAAGGAGAGGGGGAGAAGGTAAGAAGGGTAGAGATGGATGTAGATGGGAAGACAAAGGGAAATCAGATACGAAGCGATATTAAAAATAGTATCGTAACTAGATACTCATTTGAGCAGGTATCGATACTACTAAAAAAAAAAGCTTAAAATGAACAGTGGCAATGTTGATAAGTAAAAATGAAATTACTACACTAACAAATCTATCTGTGTTATTATTAGGTCCTAAAGATTAATCACAATCAAATCAAAATCTGTTTTAATGGACAAAATTAGTAAATCTCAAATGCTGCGGTTTTTCAAGTATCAGCATTTCTCCACAAACAAAATCTCATCTTATTGTGCAAAAAAAGTGCTAACCCTGTAGTTCAGGTCTATACAAGCGTGTTCTGACATGTCCCCGTGTGTCAGATGCCCTCCCTGTGTCTCCAACGAGTCTCATCTAATTGCGCATAAAAAGAGCTAACCCTGTATTTTAGATTTGTATAAACATGTTCTGAAATGTGATTCTTGTCAGTCTTTTTGTTAATTTCTTTGGGCGTGTTTAAAATGTGAACTTTGAACAAAATCCTTTTATTAAAAGATAAATCACACGTCGAATTGCAATGTTTGTCAGAAAAAGAAAAAAAACAAATCACATTTAGCCCTAGTTACTACACATACACACCATGAAATAATTATGACTTATTAATATACCGTATATTAATATAAATATTAATATACAGTCATTTAAACTGTGTATCGTGTTATTCAAACCACCACAAAAGGCTGTTTGTCCAGTGAAAACGTCTTTACTCAAACAGACGAGGATCAGTGAGTCTGAAGCCACGTGAACTTTGAATCAGAAATTACACTATTTGTAATTATTCATTTACATTTTAACATACTGCATGGCATTTATCTAATAATTTCACACACAGTGTTTGGTTAAGATTATGATTTTAATTATTTAAATAAAATATAATTTATAAATAAAATCGACTTTTGTGAGCTTTAAGCCATGTTATAAGGTTGTTACCTCCTCAAAAACACACCTGGAGTTGTGTTTTGTTTCATTCACACATGTTTGAGTGACAATGTATTGTTAGTCTGTTCCACCTTGTGACATCATAAAGTGGTAGTTTTCAAGTTAACAGCTCCTTTTTCCTTTTGTTCAGTAGAGACAGGAAATTACACAGCTAAAATGATTCAAATGATTCTAGTGAAGGTGTGTGAAGTTTAAATTAAAGTGGAGCACTTTCTGTATTACCACATGATGACATCACAAGGTGGAACAGAGTGTTTTCTGTTTGAGAGAAGAACTAAATATGCAGATTTGTGTGTTAAACGTGTGAATGAAACAAAACTCCAGGTCTGTTTGTGATGAGGAAACAACATTAGAACAGAGATCACAAAATAGTATAATATGGGCCCTTTAATCTCATTCAATTTGTGGAGTATAAATGTTACTTCCTTCCTAGATTTAATTTTAAACCAGTCTTTTTTGACTGCTGTAAACTTTTTTATAAGTTATATATATGCATATATGCTTAGGAGGAAGACATTTTTCCACTTTTTTTTGTGATTAAATGGGCAAGTAATGAAAGTCTGTGTTATCTATGCTCATAAAATCAAAACTAAAAAACATTTATTTTAAAAATAAAATTAAAAATAAGTAAATTATTTTACTTTTTTTTTTTTTTTTTGCCATATCGCAGCCCTAATTCCACATTATTTCACAGCTTTGGAGCGAGGCTCACGCACCTGAAAGTTCCCGGATGTCCCTGAAGCCCGCAGAGCTGTCAGAATCTCCCGCGTGGACTCCTGTTCTGTCCAACACTTTTCAGTCTTCTCCAAAAACACGACAAACCGCGTCAAAGTGGGTCTGCGCCTCCCCAAACGCGTGCCACATGTCCCCTGAGCACCTTTACGCACGGGGACGCACTGACACGAGCGCGCGGCGTGGGTTTAGTCCAGTTTTAGCCCGGTTTTAGTCCTGTGCGGTCCCGGCTTTGCGCTCACGGTCCATCCCAGCCTCATTTCGCTTTTGAGACTCCGGATTTGCTGAAGCCACGCCCCTTACGAGGAGGGCCACAAATCTGACGAATCATGCGTAAAACCAAACCAGCTCCAAACGCCAAAGTACAGTACTCTATCAACGCTGCGCACCACTATTCCTTTTTTAATCTGAGAGGAAATAGTTAAAAAATTGAGAGTCGTAAATGAAAGTTTAAGCTGATTTAAGTCGTTTCTTTGTTTTTAGTGAATCATTAACGAACAGGAGCAGTAAAAAACAGGATAATACAAAGAGGGAAAGTGGCCTGATATATCCGTGGGTAATATTATGTACAGATTATGGCTTGTTAAAATGAATAAAGACTGTTGTTTGGTATCATTAAATATGCAGGAAGTCTCATTGAGAACAAAACTATTTTTTTTCCCAAGATTATTCACTGAGCAGTGCCCGGCAACCTCACTGTTAGCATCACTACTTCCTGTCTAATTGTATCTCTACCAGGGTTTGTCCAAGTCACGCTAAAATTACAAAATATTTAAAGATGAGGCAGTGGACAGGGAGCTGCAGGTGGGTTAGGGGTCAGGGGTCAGGGTCAGACAGTGGACAGGGAGCTGCAGGTGGGTTAGGGGTCAGACAGTGGACAGGGAGCTGCAGGTGGATATCTCTGACATGTTAAACACTACACAAATAAAATTAATACTTCACCAGAGGTCACTCCCGCTTGCATTTTATTGACAGAGTTGCTACGTGCCCGCCCCTTGCTAAACCAAAGGTGCATGCAGGAAGGGGCATTACCTTCCACAGTGTCACTCCTGATTGGCTCTTTGGTTGCTATGATATTCACAGTCAGAATTCCAAATATGGAGCCTGGCTTCATTTGACTGGAGCCGAGGACTGTGGGTCACTTCTTTATACAGTCCATGGTCTCAATGCTAACGCTAATGCTAATTTTGAGACATAATAAATATTAAAACAACGCTACTAACTGATATGCTACATATAAAAATAATTGTGTAGTCTTTATTGTAATGATTTTGAATTTTAATAGGTTATTTATTCTATGTTTTCTGAATTTAATAAAAGTGACTGTTAGCTTTGAGACGCAGTGAGCTAGCTAATGTGCTGCTGTACATGGAGCCAATAGTTACGTGTACAGTGTGAATGTGTAAAGTGCAGTGTGAATGTGTAAAGTGCAGTGTGAATGTGTAAAGTACAATGTGAATGTGTAAAGTGCAGTGTGAATGTGTAAAGTGCAGCGTGAATGTGTAAAGTACAATGTGAATGTGTAAAGTGCAGCGTGAATGTGTAAAGTACAGCGTGAATGTGTAAAGTGCAGCGTGAATGTGTAAAGTGCAGGGTGAATGTGTAAAGTGCAGCGTGAATGTGTAAAGTACAATGTGAATGTGTAAAGTGCAGCGTGAATGTGTAAAGTACAATGTGAATGTGTAAAGTGCAGCGTGAATGTGTAAAGTACAGCGTGAATGTGTAAAGTGCAGCGTGAATGTGTAAAGTGCAGCGTGAATGTGTAAAGTACAATGTGAATGTGTAAAGTGCAGCGTGAATGTGTAAAGTGCAGCGTGAATGTGTAAAGTGCAGCGTGAATGTGTAAAGTGCAGCGTGAATGTGTAAAGTGCAGCGTGAATGTGTAAAGTACAGCGTGAATGTGTAAAGTGCAGGGTGAATGTGTAAAGTGCAGCGTGAATGTGTAAAGTGCAGCGTGAATGTGTAAAGTACAATGTGAATGTGTAAAGTACAATGTGAATGTGTAAAGTGCAGCGTGAATGTGTAAAGTACAGCGTGAATGTGTAAAGTACAGTGTGAATGTGTAAAGTGCAGCGTGAATGTGTAAAGTACAATGTGAATGTGTAAAGTGCAGTGTGAATGTGTAAAGTACAGTGTGAATGTGTAAAGTACAGTGTGAATGTGTAAAGTACAGCGTGAATGTGTAAAGTGCAGTGTGAATGTGTAAAGTGCAGTGTGAATGTGTAAAGTACAGTATGAATGTGTAAAGTACAGTATGAATGTGTAAAGTACAGTGTGAATGTGTAAAGTGCAGCGTGAATGTGTAAAGTACAGTGTGAATGTGTAAAGTACAGTATGAATGTGTAAAGTACAGCGTGAATGTGTAAAGTGCAGTGTGAATGTGTAAAGTGCAGTGTGAATGTGTAAAGTACAGTATGAATGTGTAAAGTACAGTATGAATGTGTAAAGTGCAGCGTGAATGTGTAAAGTACAGTGTGAATGTGTAAAGTACAGTATGAATGTGTAAAGTACAGTGTGAATGTGTAAAGTACAGTGTGAATGTGTAAAGTGCAGTGTGAATGTGTAAAGTACAGTATGAATGTGTAAAGTGCAGCGTGAATGTGTAAAGTACAGTGTGAATGTGTAAAGTACAGTGTGAATGTGTAAAGTACAGTGTGAATGTGTAAAGTACAGTGTGAATGTGTAAAGTGCAGTGTGAATGTGAATCCTGTGTAATTCCTTGGATAGAGGAAAGTTAACCCATATCTGAACATAGATGGAGATAGATGATGTCACACTTTGGATGATAATAGCCAAAGGTCCTGCATTTCTATGGAAACAAGTAAGAGTCAGGTTTGTGGAGATGCGAGCCCGCTCACCCTGAGGGTAAGTTTTGCCTCTGTACGTGGTGGGGCTTTTATTATTTTCAACTTTTTGTCATTTCATTCTGAGATATCTCTGATCTCTTTCTTCTGTCCGTGACTTTGAATTCGCCGAGCGACAGTGGAGCTGGTGCAAATGAACCAAATGGTGCAATTTCCCTGCACAGCTCCAACTCCCGAGCAGTTTAAGTCAATACTAAAGGTCACCATCAAAGTTTGTGCTAGAATTTAGAGGTGAGGATCAAACATGGCCGCCGCTCGCACACACCCCCTCACACACACACACACAGACACTAACAGGAGGGACAGAGTGTGTGTTAGGATTTAGAGGTGAGGATCAAACATACGCACAGGGAGGAGGGTCTGTGAAGAGGCAGAGTTTAGTGTTAAAGGTTATAGGATCAAACAAGGTCGCCGCACGCACAAACACACACACACACACACGGAGGAGGGATTGAGAAGTACTGTCCACATGTTGGGGAGTAACTGAATACATGTGCCAAGAATACGTATTCAATTCTAATTTTGAGTAACTTCATTCCAGCTAAATGGTAAATGATCACATGTTTATATAGAGCTTTTCCACTTTCAAGTCAAGTCACTCAACTGAGCTACTGAGGTACAATTACTGTTTCATTTGGTGGTATTTAGATTACAGTTACTTTCAAGTACTGCGATCTATTTTGCCTCTTAGTGGTAAATAAAACCACAACAACATAAAGTCATTTTTAACTCTACGTTGCGTTTTTTAACAGTATAATTGAATAAATAGTTACACTTAAATGCTAGTCGGTGTATTGAGTATTCAGAGTATCCAGAATACAGTACTCTGATTGGACATTTTCAAAGTATTTCCCCATCCCTGTCCATTTCTCATGTACTTCGGCAGACTCGTGCGCTCGTGGACTTGTGAAACGTCGCCCTCCGCCAGTTTAGGGTCAAAGGTTACAGGATCAAACGAGGCTGCCGCTCCGTTCAACATTCAGCTCGAACAAAAGATCAGTGACCCTGAAACGACTCACTGTTTCAGAGGCAGTTACAGCGATAAATTGGTTATATCCACCGGTCTAACCTAATAAAGAGTATTAGACTCACTTAAATCTGGTTTTAAATACAGTTCGAAGGTTATGTTATTATCATGCCTCGGTGGGCGATGACACGGGGGATTTTCAGAGAGGTCTTAAAAAGTGTGACAGCCCCCGGGTTCTATAGTGTAAATAGAAGATTAAAGGTCTTATGAAGTTGTTACCTCCTTAAAAACATACCCGGAGTTATGTTTCGTTTCACACATGTTCTTTATTATTAGTCTGTTACATCTCCAAAGCTCAAAATGCTCTGTTCCATCTTGTGATGTCATGAAGTGGTAGTTTCCAAGTTAACAGTGACGTTTTACCTTTTGCTCAGCAGAGACTGGCAATTCCCTCCATACATTATACTCACTGACAGTTGTTAGTTTACTTGGGTCTCGGCCTCAAGTGGAGGAGTTCAAGTATCTCAGGGTCGGTTCATGAGGGGAGGATGGAGCATGATGGATGGAGCATCTGCAGTGATGCGGTCGCTGTATCGGTCCGTTCTAAGCTCTCGATTTACGGGTCAGTCTACGTTCCTTCTCTCACCTGTGGTCATGAGCTCTGGGTAATGACTGAAAGGACAAGATTGAGGATACAAGCGGCCGAAATTAGTTTCCTCCGCAGGACGGCCGGGCGCTCCCTTAGAGATAGAATGAGGAGCTCAGTGACATGGGAGGAGCTTGGAGTAGAGTCGCTGCTCCTCCACATCTACAGGAGCAGCTGAGGTGGCTCGGGCATCTGTTCAGGATGCCTTTTGGACGTCTCACTAGGGAGGTGTTCTGGGCATGTCCCACCGGGAGGAGGCCCCGGGGAAGACCCAGGACAAGCTGGAGAGACTATGTCTCTCTGGCCTGGGAACGCCTGTGGGTCCCACTGGAGGAGCTGGAGGACGTGTCTGGGGTGAGGGAAGTCTAGGAGTCAATGCTGCCCCAGCGACCTGGCCCCGGATAAGCAGAAGAAACTGGATGGATGGATACTTTGTCTCAAATGGGGCAGTTTTAACGAATACCAAAAAAAAGTTGCTGCTGCTATATATATATATATATATATATATATATATATATATATATGTATGTAAATAGTTTATATATATATATATATTATAGTTAAATTAAGCATGTTAATAATTTAAAAAATCATAAAATCCTAATGAGTTCAGAGCGTGAGGTGAAATGAGGAGGAAACAGTGAAATAAACTCTGAATTGTTGGATTGTTGATTGAGAAAAGGCTGTGTCCACACCTCTGAATAAGACGTGTTATTTCTTCTTTTTTAATAATTCTGTGTATTTTTGGACAAATTCTTCCAAATCTGATTGAATCCCCAAATATTAGTGTGTGGAGTTTTTTTGCTTTTTTTTTTGCGCTCGAGCTCAGAGAGATGCTTCTAAATGAGTCCAAATTGTGTTTTGAACCCCACAAAAGAAAAGCAGGAGCAGATCTGATGAACTCTATCAGAGAGAGGAAGAAAGAAAGAGGGAGAGGGAGCGAAACGAGGGAGAGAAAGAGGGAGAGAGAGGGAAAGAGACGGAGATTTGAACCTGACAAAAGAAAAGCAGGAGCAGATCTGATGGAGTCTCTCAGGGTAAGGGCTGTTTTTTATTAAGGTTTGAGGTACAGAGAGAGAGAGAGGAGAAAGGGTTAATGAGGTTTACAAAAACAGGATAGAGGAGAAGAAAAAAGACAGAAGAGGAAAGAGGGTAAAGAGAAACAGGGAGGGAGAGAGAGGGAAGGGAGGGATGAGTAAGACGACTAATGGAGCTTTATTTGTGTGAGAAGAAAAGAGGAAAGACAGAGGGACAAAGGAAAAGGAAGAGGGTCAATTGAGAGAAGGAGGGAGAGGGAGAGGTGGTGAAGGGGATGATGGAGTGAGACAGAAAGAGAGAAGAAGAAGAAAGAAAGAGTAGGGAAGTAGGGAAAAGATCGGAGAGAGGAGGTTTTTGGTCTGGAGTCACACTGCTGAAGAGGGGCACTGTATGTTCCTCCCAAACAAAACTCTATTTCACTCCAATATGATCCAGCAGTGGCAGAGTGGTTATCCTGTCTCCGCCCTCTCACCAGGGGCTTGCGGGTTCGACTCCTGATCTCTCTGAGGGAATATGTCCATTTTGGGATAAAGATTTTAGACGTCTAACCTCGCAGAAGACTAAACGATTCTAGCGTCTGAATTGGTTTGAAATTTAGAGCGGCCATGTTGGAAAGGTCACCACGACTTAACCTTTGACCTCTGCACCAAATCCATCTCATCTGAACTGTCTGTGGATCCTCTGTCTGTGGAAAGTACATGAGTAAAACTGCAACACAAGTAAGAGTAACTGTTGGATCACATCTCGAGCCAGAACCAAACACGGCCGTCCAATCAGATTTGTTTATTTCAGTGACACATGTGAAACAAAGAAGCTCATTGGTCACCATTGTTTTGAGCAAAATGAAACTTCTCTCCCCTCAGATGAACAAAGTTTAATGTGTCGCTCATTGAATCTGAAGAAATCCGCCATGTTTTTCCTTTCTTTTTGCCTTTTAAGCAGCCATTTTTGCTTTGATATGAACGAACCGCGCGTGTCCCTGATTGGCTAATCCACCTGTCAATCACGCCCATCTGAACTCAGGGAGAATCACCGGTGACCACACTCACATCTTCAGAAAGTATCGGAGAATCGTGTTTTCTGGATCCCGGGCAAGGTCACGTCAGCCAAAACGATGGTATTTCCATGGAGGCGGCGAGGGGCAATTCCTCCACCCGAAAAGTTACATAGTGTCCCTTTAGAAATGTAAAAGTGCTAGCATAGACAGTATACATAAATGGACATAGTTAATGCGCTAGCTGTGGCGTTACAAATAGGAAGTGATCATGGGTGCACTTACAGCTCGACGTTTCTTTCTTGCCGTCTACTGGTCGTAGGAAGCTGGGTCGGAGGCGGAGGTATTTGTACTGGTCGTAGTAAGCTGGGTCGGAGGCGGAGGTGCGAGGTAGGTCCAAGAGACAGGATCTGGCAAAAAAATGAGAAAAAACAGCTGAGTACTATGACCAGAATCACAAAAACTAGACTGAGACTGGTTGACGGAGCAGGTAGTAGAGAGCTGGGTCGAAGGATGACATCTTCGAGCCAGTCGTAGGAAGCTGGGTCGGAGGTTGAGATGTTCGTACTGGTCGTAAGAAGCTGGGTCGGAGGCTGAGGTGCAGGGTGGGTCCAAGAAACGGGCTCTGGCAAAAAACAAGAAAAAAACAGTTGAGTACTATGACCATAATCACAAAAACTAGACTGAGCCAAGTGGAACTGCACCATGGAGGATAACATGGATGATCTGGCGGCGTGCGTAGGATCCTCAGTCCCTCTGTACTTCCGAGTTGCAGTCGTGATTGCTCATGGGCTGCAGGTGTGTAGTGGGTGGTGCCAGGCTCAGACACAGAAGGGTGGGGGTAGGACAGCACAGAAACACGAGGACAGATCTTGATAAAACTACTATCAACGTTACTGCATAAAACAATTAGCCTCCTTCTTCAACAGACGCCATCAAAGAACGCCAAGAAAAACGTTTTTGTGGAGCTGATTTCAAACAGATAATGGTTCAGAATATGGTTCAACATCTGTGGATCGGAAGTTTGGAGATTTCTTTCTAAACCGTATAGAATCGTATACCGCCACCGTCTTCCATCTGAAACGTCATCCGAGTGTAGAACATCTAGCTACTGTCTTCCAAAGTTCTAACACATCGTTGATACCAAAAAGTTAAATGAGTTCTCTGTAAAAGTGACTGTTGTGTAACTCTCAAACTGAATCCCAGGTTTGGTTGTGTTGAGTCCCAGTGGAGCAGTGAGTGTCTCTGTGCAAGATGGACGCCTCGCGCTGACGTCTGCGGCTGCTTTAAACATCACCATTTCAGTTCCTAGACAGACGAGTGGGACATCTGCTCCGAACTGATCCCTGGCACCGCTCATCCAAGTGGGCACAACTTAGATAAAGATAAAGAGGTGGACTGAGAGAGTGTGGAGCGTTCAGCCCCAGTCAAATGAAGCTCATCGTGGCCAGTGGTTATAACAGTGAATTTGCTGAGTTCCAACCCCTAAACTGAAATTAACGTTGAATCTTAAAATAACATCATTTTCATCTTGAACCAATTCTTCTTCCTTAGAATGAGAATCAGGATCAGTTAGACCAAAGTAATAAATATCATTATGAACAATAAGACTTATGAGATGTAAACGTATCATGATATAAATTGTAAGTTTAACCAATGAACCTCATTAATCCATTGAATGTACATTCATTTAATGTAGAATTTGAAGTTGTATTAATCTATTACAAGTATGTTCATTTAATTTTGTATTTTTTAAATTGGCCCATAATGCCTTTTTTTTAAATTGACCCACTTAAATTTAAACATTGAACCAATTTACCATGTATTAACTGTTATAAATTAAACAAATTTAGTTTGACCAATTTAATACATATCATTATGATCAGTTAATATTTAGATATAAATGATTATGATAGAAAATTATAGGTTAAACCAATGCTTCACTTTTTTCAGTGCATCATAACAGTCTGGGGTCAGGATCCTGAAGGCAATGCTCCTTCCACCTGCACCGCTGGTTTAGCTGGGAGCGAGCGCTCAGCAACGCTGTCAATCAAACCTGTTGCTAACGCTAGAAGGAGCAACCCTGGGGAAAGAAGGCGCCTGATTTTTCTGTTATTAATGTTCATATCTCAATTTACGGACAAAATAGCAAAATAAAATGTGGAGCAATCAGTTCAAGACCAAAACAACGAGTCTGACAGCAGCAGTTGCAGAGAGAGGACATGGTTTTTCAATGGAAAGTGAACTGGAGTGTCGTAACCAGCAAGACGGAGGGACCAAAAGTGCGTGACTCATGAAGGGTTAAACAATGTCTTTATTCACAGAAGTGTGTACAAAGTAATCACAGGTCAATAATCCACAAGGCCGGGGAACGAGGTGCTTCACAGCGCAGGTCACTGACAGATACAGTTGGTGAATTCTGAGAAGCCTGGGGAGCGTGGGTGCGGATCTGTGAGCAGGAGAACACGCAAGTGCAAGACGTGGGTAACGTGAGACCATACCAAGGTAGAAGTGCAGGTGTAGGGCGGTCCAGAGCTGGGTCTCGGGCGGAGGTCTGTAGAAAAGCCAAAAATTCCAATCAGACATGGGTTTTACAAAAATACCAAGATACAAAGCCGAGCAGAAATATTCACGTGTGACATGTGGACACTCTGGCCACGAACAGGATGAGGCAACACAGGAACGAAGGAACGACGATGATCTCGCCCCGAGTGTCTAGTCCTGGCTCCTCTTATGCTCCGCAGCAGGTGGGAGTAATTGCGCAGATGAGCTGCAGGTGGAGGAGGCAGGAGCTCAGCCCAGCTCCGGCAGGTGAGGGAGGGAAGGAGCAGGACAGGAGGTAAAACGTGGAACAGCCGGTGCGGATCATGACATGGAGCCAAAGTTGATGGAACTGGAAGTGCGCCCATGAGCACTTCCTGTTTGGCTAGCAGGTTAGCTACGTCCATTTACTGCTGGAAGAATATTGAATTGAATATTGCCTATGAAACAAATATTATTTTTAGAATCTATGTTTAGGATGATGGGAGGAAAAATATTGTTCCTTTTTTCTATTCCTCTCTCGCTCCTCTCTTCTCCCTCTCTCCCCCTGCTACTCTCGCTCTTCTTCTCTTCCTCTTGTCCCTTTCTTTCTCTCTCACCCCTCTCTCTTCTTACTCCTTTTTCCTTTCCAATCTCCCTCCTCTCTCTCTCTCTCCCTCCTCTCTCTCTCTCTCTCCCTCCTCTCTCTCTCTCTCTCCCTCCTCTCTCTCTCTCTCTCTCTCTCTCTGTCACATTTCCAGAACAAATCTATGAGATATTTTTGGTTCACTTTTAATTGCTCAGAGTAAGATTTGTGTTTGTGTGGAGGAGTATGACCTTCAAGTTGTTACTCTGCCGTCTGGAACATCTCTGCTTCCTTCACTCTTTCTCTCTCTCCTCACTCCTCCATTTTTCTCCTTCTCTCCCTGTCTCCCCTTCCCTCTCTTCTCTCTCCTTCTCTCCCCTTCCCTCTCTTCGCTCTCCCTCTCTCCCCTTCCCTCTCTTCTCCCTCCCTCTCTCCCTTCCCTCTCTTCTCTCTTCTTCCTCTCTCTCTCCCCTCCTCTTTCCATCTTTCTCCTTTTCTCTCCCTCTCTCCCCTTCCGTCTCTTCTCTCTCCTTCTCTCCCCTTCCCTCTCTTCACTCTCCCTCTCTCCCCTTCCCTCTCTTCTCTCTCCCCTTCCCTCCCTTCTCTCTCCCTCTCTCCCCTTCCCTCTCTTCTCCCTCCATCTCTCCCCTTCCCTCTCTTCTCTCTTCTTCCTCTCTCTCCCCTCCCCTTCTCTGTCTTTCTCCTTCCCTCTTTTTCCTTTTTTCCTGTACTCCTCTCTCGCTCCTCTCTTCTCCCTCTCTCCCCCTGCTATTCTCTCTTCTTCACTCTCCCTCGCTCTCTCCTCTTCTTCCTCTCGTGCTTTTCTTTTTCTCTCCTCCCTTTCTCCCTCTTCCCCATCTTCCTCCCACTCTCCTCTATTCTCTTCCTCTCCTCCCTCTCTCTGTCTGGCTCTACACCCTGTCTCTCTCCCTCCTTTCTCTCTCTTCTCTCTCTCTCCTCCCCTCTCTGCTATTTTCCCCTTCATTCTTTCTCTCCTCTCCTCTGTTTTTTTCTGTCGTTCGGGGGATTTAGGAGACATTTTGGCAGGACACAAACTGCGGGGCCTTGACCAAAGACCAGACACACTCCCACATTCTCAACGGTAGGAACGATGGAATACAACCAGAAAAAGAGGGCAGAGGGAGAGGGTAGGAGAAGAAAAGAGAGTGAGAGGGGTGAAAGGAGAGAGGAAAGGAGGAGAGAGAACAGAAAAAGCTGTGGAAGACCGAAAGAGAGGGGAAGAGAGCTAGGGAGAGAGTGTGGAAGAGAAGGGAGAGGAGAGGAAGGGAGGAGAAAGGGGGGGAGGAGAGACAGAGTGAGATGTGAAAGAGAGAGGGTACGAGAAGAAAAGGGAGTCACAGGGGGAGAGAGAAAGGTGAGAGGACAGAGGAAAGGAGGAGAGAGAACAGAAAAGTAAAGGGAGAGAGAAAAAGAGGGACAGAAAGCCAGGGAGAGAGTGAGGAATAGAAAAGAGAGGAGGAAAGAGGGAGGAAAGAGGGCAAAAACTAAGGGAAGAGATGGTGGGATGTGAAAGAGAGAGGGAGACAGAGGAGAGAGGCGTGGCAGGAGGGGACACACTTCACCCACATTGCCGTGTGTGTGTGTGTGTGTGTGTGTGTGTGTCTGAAGGGCTGATGGCGCAGATTTGCAGCCTCATCTGTCCCAGGGCGGCTGTTTTTCTTTCTTTTTTCTTCTTTATTTGTCAGGGACCGTGTACAAATTCATTAATCTTACAAAAGAAGAGATGATTTGTACCAGATTTAGCTACTGGTGCAATAAAAATGCACATTTCATTACAATTATTCAGGGCCGGTCCAGCCTATAATCAGACTGAGCAGCTGCTTAGGGCCCCGAGGTCATCAGGGGGCCCCCAACAGCCCATACATTTATATTGAAAATAGTATAATATATCAAGTTTTATTGGACACAGCCTAAATATCCCTCTAAAACAATTACATTTGTTTTATATCTATTTTATTATGACATCATGCACCGTGCGTTATTTCTTCTACGGGAGAAAATGGAGTCGGCGGCCGCGAAACGTAAGCACTGGTTTATCTCGACTACGACAGTGCGACATGAAACTGTTAAAATCTGAATAAAAAGACTGAGAGAAAGAGGAAGAGGAAGCGAGAGACTCCGGTAGAGCCTCCTGTTTCCTGGTCCGGACGGTGGACCAAAAGACCAAAGGATGAGCTATAATAAGACACAGAAAGACGTAAGTGTGAGTCAAATGAACTTTTATCATCTTTTACATGTTATTATCATGATCTCTGCATATCGAGGACAGAGACAGAACTTATCTAGGACTAAAAACTTACCTTTTTACCTTGGCCTACAGATAAACACCGGCTATTGTTTTATTGCTTTTACACTGATTTAATTGTCTTCTGTTTTTAATTAATTGTCTTCTGTTTTTAATTAATTGTCTTCTGTTTTTAATTAATTGTCTTCTGTTTTTAATTAATTGTCTTCTGTTTTTAATTAATTGCCTTCTGTTTTTAATTAATCGTCTTCTGTTTTTAATGTCTTTTTTACTGTAGCACTTTGAGATTTGTTGTTCAAATGTAAAGTGCGTTATAAATAAAATGTATTATTATTATTATTGTGTGCTGTGAGTGAAAATGTCTGTTTTCATCTACCCCCTATCCCCGCCCACTCCTCTGTGCTTACGTGTGATCACTGTAAAAGTTCAGACTTTGGGTCAAACGTGGGATCACGGTCGATTTCTATTATCAACACATTTTAACGATCTATGTCTGTTAAGCCAGAAAAGAAACAGAATATGGCTCATTTAAAGACTTCTCTGGGGTATTAAAGAGGGGTATTTACTTCTAAGGGGTATTAAAGAAGGAGTATTTTACTACTATGGGGTATTAAAGAGAGGTACTTTACTTCTAAGGAGTATTAAAAGGGGTATTTTAATTCTCTGGGGTATTAAAGAGGAGTATTTTACTTCTAAGGGGTATTGAAGAGAGGTATTTTACTTCTAAGGGGTATTAAAAAGGGGTATTTTACTTCTAAGGGGTATTAAAAAGGGGTATTTTACTTCTAAGGGGTATTAAAGAGGAGGTATTTTACTTCTATGGGGTATTAAAGAGGAGGTACTTTACTTCTAAGGGGTATTAAAGAGGGGTATTTTACTTCTAAGGGGTATTAAAGAGAGGTATTTTACTTCTAAGGGGTATTAAAGAGGGGTATTTTACTTCTAAGGGGTATTAAAAAGGGGTATTTTACTTCTAACGGGTATTAAAAGGGGTATTTTACTTCTAAGGGGTATTAACTGTAACACATAACATATTTAAATCAGCTCTAAAAAGTCCATTTTGTGTAATAGCTCTTCTTCTTACACTGTATCTCCACCGAGTCATCTCAGACATGTTCCATGATGTTGCTTTAATCTTTAACCTTGAAATGTCATTTTTTTTGCCCTGTGTGTTTTATTGCCCTGTGTGTTTTATTGCCCTGTGTGTGTTTTATTGCCCTGTGTGTTTTATTATCAGGGCCTTTGTCACATTCATGGTTCAGCAGCTCTGGATCTTCTGAAGGCTGTGACTCTGTTTGGTTTGAGATATTCCTCAGGCTTTGATAAAAACGTGACGCACTTTTTAAAGACGTTTAATCTCCGTCCTGTGAACATTTCAGCTCAGGGTCGTCGCAGAAACACGGACAGGACGCCGCGACAGGACGCAAACTCACAGTATAATTAGCACACAATCTTATTCAAACGATCCAATTCAAACGATCCAATGTGATTACCGTATTTTCCTGAGTATACGTCGCACTTTTGTTCATAGTTTGTCCAGAGGTGCGACTTATACTCAGGTGCGACTTATATGTGAAATGATTCTACTCCTCCTGTACCACTGAACATTTAAAATCTCAACATTACGCTAATTTAATGCTTGTTTTTTCTGCTTTATTTATCTGATTAACTGTTAAAATCTTACGTTAACAAACCGGACACGTGTTCAGTTCTGTTTATGTTATTAATGTTTGTGTCTTGATTCACATAACAGTGAAATAAAAGGCTGAATATTCCGACAGCGGCGTTTTGTCGTGATGATGTTTACGGCGACGTCATCTCCCATTGGACACTGCAGTTTTTTAACGTGGAAGTCAATGAAGTGGTTTCTTTTTTTAAGTCATTTTTACGAAGCCCACAGATGAAGGAAAGGAGAAGAATAATATGTATAAAATTTAAAAAAAAATTATCTTGAGGGAGCGAGATATTACGTAATAATTTCTATACATATATTTTCACGAGAGCAGAAGATATTTGACTTAAAAAATAAAAATAACATCTCATTCCACCGTGATAATTACGTCGTTCCTCAAGATAATCTGGTGTGGGAACGTTGGCCACACATTAAGATTATATTTTGAAAATGTCCTACACCAGGCTCCGTACATTTTAGACAAATATTGCGATTTAAAATGTCCAAATTATAACATAATGATCTACAAGTATCACAGATTATAAATACAAATTATAGACTCAGAAAAGCAATAACATCTTAGAGAAGTTACACAATGCACCTTTAAAGTGTCAAACAAGAGCAGAGGACAGCGACAGTGAAAGTCATTTAAGAGTCAAAGTTCATAGAATAAATCTGGTGAAAATGAATGGACTTTAAAAACACAGAGGAGCACTTCTGGAGGACCACCTGATGACATCACAGAGTGTTGTCTCAGCAGAGGGAGACGGACTAAACCTGCAGGATCAACATGAACGAAACAAAACACAAGTCCAGGGTTTTTGAGCAGAAATAGTTAGAAAAGCTTGTGTTTTTTGTGATGTTGGGCGTTTAAAGTGAACGTACGACCTTCATCAAACTCACTTTGGGCTTCAGAAAATCTCATGTGGATCCTGTGATTTCAGATTTAAAATGTGAAATTGATTCTGAAGTTTGAGACAGTTGAAAGTTTGAGTTTGAGAAGCGTTTAGACTTTAAGCCCCTCATCTGTACACAGAGATTTATGAGAACAACCACAGAGAAGATTAAAGTGGGAGAAGAAGGGAGGAGGGAGGGAGGAGGGGGGGGGGA